>NC_089593.1:15965466-16138899 GCF_019320115.1 Miscanthus floridulus | reverse complement strand
CGTCGGATTCGGAGGCGCGTGCTGCTGCGGCGTTGTAGGCGCGGGTGGGGAAGGCGGCGACGGCGGCGGGATCGAGGCCGGGGGAGGCGGCCGCCGCGGCGGCGTGGAACGGGAACGGGTCGGGGTCGGCGTAGTAGTCGTGGGCGTAGTGCTGCGGGAGCGCGGGGGCGGCGCGGTGGGAGCGGCCCCCGCGGCGGCGGCTGCGGCGGAGGAGCGCGCAGGCCAGGCGCGTGCAGACGAAGACGATGAAGAGCACGCTGAAGCAGAAGCCCGCCAGCGCCAGCGCCATGCTCGACCCCATCGCCGCTCGCCCGGGAGGGGGAGCCTGGGGGTCGGGTGGGGTGGTGGTGGTGGTGGTGCCGAGCGCGGGCTGTCTGGGCCGCTCCCGGCCTCCCTCGGTTGCTGCGCGGCGGACCGGCGGTGTACACTGTGGACCTGCGGCTGTGGTGGTGGTGGTGGCGTGCGTGACTGTGTGTAATGCGGCGCTCGGCTGCTGTGCCGTTGCACACTCCGCGGTGGGGAGAGGTCTGGTTGCGAACTGTTCCCGTTACCTGCGTCGGGTTCGGGAATTCGGCGGGGGGTCAGTGGGTGGCAACTGTGGCGGCACGCCTGCGCCTGGACTCCTTTTCTAATTCTAATCTTGTATCTGCGGTGTGGGTCGGGACGGTGGGATGTGCCGCGACGCCGACGCGACCCACCAGCCGTCGTCGCGGGCGGAAAGGAGACGATGAGCGTTCGTCAACTCGCGTGTACGCAGGTTTTTTCCGTCGATACCGCACGGATGAACGAGAGCCTGCAGGGCGCCCAGGCCCAAAGAGAGCGACGTGTGCTTGAAACAATAGAAGCGCTTTGGGGAGTGAACCCGAAAAAAGAAAGCAGAAACACATCGAAAGAAGTTCTTTGGAAATTGTTCGGATTCGATTTGGACGAGATGAATGAATGACCTAAAAAGCAGAACGGACCAGAGGAATGAATTGAACCCCCCAAAAAGCAGCAGGAGTGAATGAATGAAATAAAAAAAAAGCATATCTAAACCCAAAAACAGAAACAAAACGAATAAAAAATAAACAGAAAGAAACAAAAATAAAAAAAATAGATGGAGATGCGGGGTATCGATCCCCGTACCTCTCGCATGCTAAGCGAGCGCTCTACCATCTGAGCTACATCCCCTATTAGGATTTTGTGTCTAATTTAGTTTATATAATCGTATAACTATAGGTTTGGCTTAACATGGATCGAATCACTAGTTACTTGATGCTACAATCGGACCTTCTTTTTAGGCACTGGGACTGGACCAACCGAGGCAGCTTTGTTAGTGCTGCTGCATTCTGCATACTTTGGGTTTTCGGTACACCGTACACTAAGTTGGCAACGTATACAGAGGCCATGGCAACAAGCCATCAGCCGCAGTGTTTATCTTTTTGTGTAGCGTGTATTCTGGTCGATGGAGCAGGCATATTCTAGACAGGTACTACTAGCTTGGAGCACGGCTTCGTAGAGGAGCGTGGTGGATTGTCAAAACTCACACGGCGAAAAACGAGAATTGCATTATTTCGTGGACAGGGGTAGTAGTACCAAACATCTACCTCTCTGCATCCCCTGCAAAAAGATGATACTATGAAAGACTAGGACCATGCCATACAAGGCCCGACACATCCATCATAAAATGGACCCCTTCGCTCCTTCAGATTTTAAAATAAGGTAAGGTCACCTCCAACAATACCGATTCAGCTAGTTCATAGTATCATCATTTTTTTTTTCTTATGCGACAATAGAGGAAGAGAAGAATTGAAGAAGCTGGCAGCTTCATTCTGATCGCCATAAACGAAACAAGCGAGCAGATGATCGATCACCCACGTTTCCTGTGTGAGGAGCGAGGGAGAGAAAACAGGAGGGCAGGCCTTGGCCACCCAAGTTTGGGTTTGGCCCATCGGTTTGGGCCCACTTACATGTCCCTGCTATGCTTGGACCTTCCCCCGCAACGTTCACATCAAAGTAGGCCGGGCCCATGGATTCAAAAAAAATGAGAATTCCAACGTACAATTATGATGTTCACATCAACGTAAAATGAGAATTACATTATCACAATACAATTATGATGTTCACTAATACATTACGGCTACTAAGCATCAAAACAATCAAACACTAGACCCAAAAGGAGTTCTGGTCATCCATGCATGTTATGACAACAGAACATGCCTACATGTGGTCCAAGCCATGTTTTGGCAACAAAAGATGTCAAAAGGATGGAAATTCATCCGGCGGCGGAGAGTAGGTACCACCACCACTTGTAGTTGCTGCATTTTCATGGCCACGGAATCTTCCAAGAGCAATTCTACTCGACGTTTCATCAGGAGTTTCTATTCCAACGGAAGAGCCATCGGTACAAGCCTAGTCAATTAAACATGAAAATCAATTACATAAGTGGAAGTGTGAGGAAAAAACTATAACAGGTTTGAATATATATTGTACCGAAAGGTAATGCCGAGTTCCATGTCCTGTGCGATGTACAGCTGATATTACTGAGCCAAACATAGGCTACTTATACACAGCTGACACTATTAAGCCAAAAATAAACTAGTTGAAATATATTTTGTGAATGACATTACAACTGACATTACTTAGCCATATCTGATTAGCAAACAAAATGTTCTGCCCTCTCTACCAAGGAATGTGTAATTACCAAACACAGGCTTGTGCCATTTTTCGAGCAATAACAAAGACATGTGCCTATGTTACTTGCAAGGTAAAAAGAAAAAAAAGAGAGAATAAATAATGCACATACCAAGCTTACATTGTTGGGAAAGGGATTTGAAGGTGGTGAATTGGCATATATAGGAGGTGCGGGTGGAGGAGGCAGAGGAGGAGGAACTATCATTGCAGGCATACCGGTGTGCTGAACAACACTCTGCATTTCAACAATCCAATCCAATGTATACTAATTAAAAAGTTGCTCATTGGCACTACTAAGATGAATAAGGAAGGATGCATGTGAGATGTCACCTCCATAAACTTTTGGATGTTCTCATAGTGAGCATGCGCCATTCTACCCTATTCCAACGGAAAGGACCTAGGATGCCACCTAGAGGGGGGAGGGGTGAATAGGCGTTTCTAAAAATTAACACATTTAAATGCGGAAATGATTTAGTAATGAATGGAAACTCCAAATCAAAGTAATACAACCCCTCACAAGTTAGTCACAGAGTATATAA
The DNA here is from genome assembly GCF_019320115.1 of Miscanthus floridulus. Taxonomy (NCBI): domain Eukaryota; kingdom Viridiplantae; phylum Streptophyta; class Magnoliopsida; order Poales; family Poaceae; genus Miscanthus; species Miscanthus floridulus. The sequence goes on along the minus strand of NC_089593.1, from coordinate 16,135,687 downwards.
AAGATACTAAATAAGTTTATGGAGCCAAACTCATGCAACCAAAGAGTTAAATTAAAATGCAATTAAGTTTGGCACAGGAACCAATACCGGACGTGTCCGGTATACACGGTTTCAGTGGAACAACCCCAAACTTGCTCCTTTCGATTTCTATCTTCAAACCAAACTGCAGGTACCTACTAGAGATGACAAGATACATAGAGAACCTGCACAAGAGCTAGAGCAACACAAATATCAAATGAAATGCGAATTGAGACACGATATTTGTTTTACCGAAGTTCAGACTCGTTTGAGTCATACTCTCCGTTGAGGGGGTTGTGGGCGACCCAGCGAAGGTCAGCCCTAGAGGGTACCACCAAGGTCACTCTAGCCGGAGTCTTTTCCAACTCATTTTCCTCCTTCCACTAGTTGATTCCGAGGCGGCATAATCGACCGTTACAAACTTTCCGAGGCACACCACAATCTCTCGGGTGCTCTCCGGCGACGCCTAACCGTCTAGGACCGAAGAGTCCAAGAGTAACAAATGTAAATCACAAGATTGATAATATGCACAAGTGCTCGAGTGGTTGGATTGCTCTCTTTTTGAATTTCTCTCAACCCACTAATGGATTTGGCAATTTGGATCACACACTCATTAAGAGAGGATTTAGGAGAGTTGGCAAAGCTTAAAAACGTGTATTGTAACGAGCAGAATCAGCAACCTCCAAAGGTGGAGGCTTGGGGGTATTTATAGCACCTTTGAAAAACTAGCTGTTTCTAGCCGTTGCCATACGGTATGACTTACACTGTGCCAACGGTAACTGAGTTAAAGTATGTGAGGTGTCGGAACTCCCAACGAATGCCGGAACTCTCGACCGTTGGAACTCCCAACTCACGTCGGAACTCCCGACCCTTAGCTCATTTGAAAACTAGCCGTTGGGCTTTGGCCTACTATACCAGACACATCCGGTAGAATACTAGACACGTCCGGTAGAATACCAGACACATCCGGTGTGACTAGGCAGTCAACTCTCCAAGTCAGTTAAGCACAAGACGTCGAAACTCCCGACGATTGCCAAAACTCCTGACCGTCAGAACTCTCGACGAACCAACCCGAGAACACCAAGTATTTTAACGTGGCTGGGCAAATACCGGACACATCCGGTATCAATACGCCAGACCAGCAAAAAACAAGTTAGCTCTTTTGTCTCTTAAACACTCAAAACTCACATGTGTTGGCATGAGCACTTATGAATAATTATCTATCAACATGATACATCTCTCTTAATAGTACAGCATACCTATTAAACTCAAGATCAAAGGAAAAACAAATTTATACCGCTTGAGTTGATCTCTTTTGAATTGATGTCGTCTCTTTCAATCTTCATCAAGTAAGGGTGCCAACATATTGATATTGTTCTTTTCACTTGAGCATAGCCATCTTGAGCACGTGACTTGATTCCATTCATCAAATATGAATAACTCCAAATGCATCAAGTCACTTCCAACACTTTGTCCAATATAGATTTGATCCTCCACATCAATATCACCATCTTAGCTTGATTAGTACCTTAACTAAATGCAAGTACTTTCTTCTTCACCCTAGCTAGGTTCTTCGGCCGCCAAGCCGTCGCTTGCCCTTCACCCTTGCTTAGTACCTCGAAACATTTCCTTGCTATCTTCACCATCTCAAGCCATCAAGTCACATATTGTATTGAATCATCCATTCATTTATATTGTTATATTTTCATTTCAATTTAGCAAGCTTCAAATAAGAGACCACTCCATATGCAATCCCTCATGTCTCATTAATTAATTCTTACTGTGCTTGCTTTCACATAGTATATGGAAATCCCACAATAAATAAGCATTTGCATAAATTCCATTTGCATTGTTGTCTTATGCTTGAACTAGATTGTTTATACAACAACACATCATTTTAGCTTTTATTAAGTACCTATAAGATAATCTATTACCTATCCACACTTAGCAAATATGTTAGACCTTTAATCATGTTATCATTCAATCATCCAAAACCCACTAAAGGGCTAGATGCACTTTCAATCTCTCCATTTTTGGTGATTGATGACAACTTGATTAAAGCTTACAAAAGGATATAAACATTTAAGTTTTTGGGTTCAATGATTTATGAGAGGCTCCCCCTTAATATGTGTTTATGACTAGAATTCACAAAATGACCTTAAATGTTAACTGCACATACTAAAATGTATAGGAGACTCACCCTAAATTATTGCATCCGTGGGGTGCAAGTGTGTGTGACAAAGTAAAAGCGTGATGCATATGACAAGATATATCACACAAGAATAAATATAAAAGCATCACATCAAACATTTTCATTCTAGCATGCATAGTCCTTATGAAAATAAATACAACACATGTATGTCACACATAGCACTCATTACACATTTTCTCAAGTCCACAAGCCACTAATATAAATAAAGATCATGTCTCAAGAGATACATAGATAAAGCATAAGTATAAGTCTCATCTCTCACATGATACAATCTATCTCAAACTCAAGATACATCAACGGAGCTCAAAAACTACAGCTACAGTACATATCTCTAGGTACAAAGATAAGCAAATGAAACAAACATCCTGAAGTTTTAATCAGTCTCTCTCCCCCTTTGTCATCCATCACCACAAAAGTCCAACAATGACATACTAAGCACAAAGGGGTTGCAAGCTGTCTCTGAAAGTTGTGATCACTCATCACCATCTTCATCTCCGTCTTTGCCTTCTCCTTCATCATCTGAGCATGGAGCAGCAGGTGGGCGAGAACCACCCTCACCAGATAGGTCATAGCTACTAGAACCGTAGTAGCTGAAGCCACCTATGAGGTCACCCCACCAGTCTAAAGCATACTCATCTGCAGCACTAGGACATGGCTAAGAGTGAGTAGGCACATGAGCCTATAGTGGTAAAGTGTTAGGGTGCTGCTGCTGTTGCTGCTCCTATCGCTGAAGAAACTTAGCAAACTCTCTGTCGTACCTAGCCTGCTGCTGCTCCTTAGACTCAGGCTCACTGGCTACCTCATCTGATAGTGAAGACCTAGGAGGATCAAGCTCAAGGCTAGCAGCAATCTACTTCAGAGTCCGAGTGTCCTTCCTCCTAGCCTCCCTCTCCTTCTGCTGCCTATTTTGGATGTCTCTACACATCCCAAATATAGCACTGAACATCTTACGAATAGGAGAAGGAGAACTGAGGCGACGTGAAGAAGAACGTGAAGGAGCATGTGGTGGAAGGGAAGCTCCTCCTACTGCTGCACCACCTACAGGTGCATCTACCTCTACTACTGTTGCTGCTCCCCCAAGACCTACTAGAGGTACTCTAATCTTAGGCAGATCTACAACTATCTTCAAGGCCTTATGTACCTTGTCATACTCAAAGGTATGCCCTGTGACCTGCTCAATCATGTGCATAATGTAGGGAGCAAAACCACATCCCTTGAGGGGCCTCTCTCCAGCACTCCTGATCTCACACCAGATGAAGTTGGATACACTAAAGGGTCGTGCATTTAGTGCAATCCTATGGAGTAAGTTCCTAGAATAGTCTGCTATGTTGCCCTTATCTCCACCCTTACAGTTAATGGTCTTCTTGAACATCCTGTCTAGGTATCTATAGGTAGGGTGAAGACCTAGAACCTTCCCCACTGCTCCTCTCTCACCTCCTGGTGGGTACATGTAGGCGAGCTACTCTAGAGGCAACACCTACTCTGTGTGGATCATGTCTCTCTGAAGATCATCCTCTGAGAATCCAAGTAGAGCTCCAAAAGCATCATAATCCACACTATACCACTAGCCCTCAAGCATCCAGTGCATACACCTCTCATCCTCCTCAACATACAGAGTGGCATAGAATTGAGCTATCACCTCTATGTTCTAGTCATGCTGGAACTCCATGATCTCATACACCCCTATACGCTCACAAGTAGCAACAACATGATCGATGGAGGACTTCTGCAATTCTCTGACATACTGCCAATCAATCCACTGAGATCTGACAATCACTGGGTTTCTGGTGAGGATTACACTAGTATAGAAGTCCATATGAAAGGCTGTCTAAAATCGATGATCAAACTGAATCCAAGGCAAGCTCCTTGGATCAATTCTCCTCTCATCTCTGGCTCTTCTAGTCATGCCTTTCCCTCGATAATCAACTCTAGAAACATAAGAGGGTACACTAGGTGGATGTGTCTCAAGTAAGCCATAGTGCATACCCTAACCTGGCTGGTGCTGAACTAGAGGTACTGCCTGCTCCTCCTCAATCTCTTGCTCATCATCTGAGCTGCCATCATTTGAACCTCTGTCAGTGCTCTTCCTCTTTCTATTACTGGACTCCACTCTATACTCCTATGTATCTGTGTTAGAGGAAGAATTGTTGTCTCCCTCTTTGTACTATGGAGCACCCCTAGTAGCTCTAGAGAGTCTCCTACTGCTGCCCTGCTCCTGTTGACTGTATCTGGGATGCAAGTCCAGCCTTGCCTTCTTGTATTTCTCTAATGCTGGATCATGCCTATGCTTGGACCTAGGCTCCTGTCTTCCACTCATGGCTATTGCCCTATATCCAAAGATTTGTAATGAATTTTAGATACATGCCCAAGAGATAGCTTATTTCGGTTGAAATATAAAAATAAGAGTAATTATCCTATGCTTTGCAATCACCTCAACCAAACTAGGTCACAAGGTTCACAAAACACAATAGACAATTAAACTTAGTCCTAGAATCAACCACTGAGAAAATTGAAACAAGGGAGCAAAACCTGCTCTGTTGCCCATCCGGTATGAGCGGACAACAACCCTAACCAGGGCCCTTGGCTCAATCTTCAACCAATCCAATCTAAACTCTGGGCATAGCTTCTAGACAGATAATGTAGCATCTCTACCGAAGGGTTTTCAAAAACATGCCCTAACCACTTAGATTAGATGTGGTCTAGGATTAGGGTACCTTGAGAGAGAGGATGAAGATGAGATTCGAAAGCTAAGTCCCAGAGCCTTCAATCTTGATGCAAACCTCCTCTGATCCAATCTCCCTTTCTTCTTTTACTTGATGGAATCACTCGGTTGCCAAAAGGATGAAATGAAGGTCGGCACTGGCTTGGAGGAGATAAAAGGGAGATAGAGAACCAAGGCCGAAGGAGGACACTATTGCAGAGGGTCTCAGGAATCATCGATAGCTTCCATATGCTCATTGGATCTCTTCCCTGATTGCCATGTCACGTCTTCTAGCTTATGCCAGAGAGTTGGGCAGGTCACCCACAGAGTTTCCCGTTTACCAGATGACCTCTGTTATAGATAGACGTCATGTGAGTAGGACACCAAGCTAGCAGCGCCATAGACCAGAGGTTCCTAAGACAGAGGTTGTGTAGGACGAGGCTATTAGGACTATTGCAAAGAGAGAGCTTGAGCAGCTAGAGGCACTATAGGATGACTGGTTCGATAGCTCAGAGGAGGACCACCGGCCAATTCCACCCATGCCCCATGGGTACATGATAGAGAGGCCAGTGGCTCTAGTTTAGCACCACTGTTGGTATTTCTTAACGCAAACAGAAATAATCCGCAAGTGTACGGAATTACCATTGTAGCATTTCACCCAGAAGTATTCTGGGTATCATATTTTCCATAGGGAATAGTGGTACTCTCCTAGCTAGTTTGTCCAAGGATAGCATAAGGATAGAGTTGGTAGAGGTTGAGATGGATTCCTATGGTTTTTGGGTCAAAGGATAGATAACCTCTACTTCTAGTTGCTTACTTCGGGCACCGGTGAACACCTAGTCTGCCAAGCATTACCGGCCTATGGCTCTACGTCAAACCTAAACGTGGGGGATTATAAGGGATGGACATGACTGTCACCACCTACCGCCTACCCCTCAACCATGGGGCATGAGGAAAACGAAGGTAGCCTCTAGCCTAGACACCACATCTATGCTATCAACTACTACTGTATCGTCGTACAGGGTGATCTGTCTTTATCTAGAGCCCTCTATTAGAGTATCCACCTTAGGGATGGACGATGAACCCACAAACAAGTAAGAGTATGCTTAGCTAATCAAAAGACTCAATAACATAAGAACCACGAACACTCACTTAGCAGACAAATCCATTGAGGTGCAAGTGTTCATCGAGGTACAAGCGGGGAGATACCGACAAGTCTGGGACTTCCCCGAACTCTTGCTCACATCTCTCCCAACTACTCAACTGTAGCTAGCTAGGGCCTAAGCCCTTTAGAGTGGTGCTCTTGCTCAAGTGTGGTAGCTCTTCTTCCTTGTGGTGTTGTTCATGAGGGGGGAGAGATCCTCCTTTTATAGGTAGAGAGGAGGGGATTCTTTGGAAAACGCATCATCCCCTCATGGAAGGCACCAAACCAACCACAAGATGCGTTGAACCTGGCCAGGCACCTACGTAACCAACATGGGTAAGGTGGTAAGAGGTAGCATGCCAAAGATGGGCCTAAGACATGCCAGTAGGGGTATGGGCACACCAGTGGTGTAGCCATACCCTGGAGGCGCCGTCTCGGCCCAATCTTTGTTTTGTAGGCCTTTAGGACTGCATGGGCCACTCCTACAAAGTTTGGTCCTATTTGGAGCACGTTTGCTTTGGGTTTTGGGCCTTTTTCTCCACATGATAGGGCCCTCATTTGCCTGGTAAGTGGGAGTTCTCCTCCTAGGCTCATGTCGGGTGATGTTACGCCTTCTCCTATTGCATATTTGGGTGCGTTTTTCTTGTTATTCCGATATGTCCTCCTGTGAATGGTAAAACACCAAAACTCAGGGAAATCATTAGTTCTAAAGCCCTATGTCTAACTTCGGTGTCCAAGTTGGTTCATTTTATGTGATAGTTGATGGTTAAAAGTGTAAGTTAAGGACCACCAACAACCACCTCAGTAGATAGATCTGGCTCTGCTAGCTATACTCGATAGGATGCAGTGGGCACAACAAGCCAGGCAGAGGCATAGGTAGCCGCCAACGCTTAGATGCAGCTACGATAGGATCACCTCCAGCAGCAGTTACTTTAGCAGCAGTTACTTGGTTTCATGGAGCACATCGTTCAATTCACTGGTGCTCCTATGTATTAGCCTTCAGTGCAGTAGCTTGGCCCAGCAGTGACTACTACTCCTACAGTGACTCTAGTGTTACAGTCCAGCGGACTTCAAAGTTAGACTTAGCAGCTGGCAGCATAGTTCACCTCACCCTCCATCCAGGTCTCTCAGTGGTTCGCTTCTCCAAGAATAGGGCAAGCTCAAGACTTCACTCCAATTGTCACAGGTTTCACTCCTACTCAGTTAGAGGTAGTGCTAGTGACAGACACTCTAGTTTCATGAAGTTTGGTTGTCACCTTTAGTGAGCTTATAGGGTAGTCCACACCTCTAGAGTTCAGAGTGTCTCTACCTACCTCAGTAGCTCCAGTCACAGAGAAGATTCCTTCATCAGAGCCATAGCCATAACTTGTGAGTCAGTCACCTCCAATTGTCACTACTACACTTGAGGCCACAGCGACAGTGGCAGTTGTGGCTACTATAGAGACAACTTCTGAGCCATAGGGTCAGGCCACCGTCTTAGCTTTTCAGTCTCAGCCAGCCGACCTAGCTACCGAGCATACCTACACCACTTCACCTACACTTCTAGTTACTAAGGGTCAGCGTGAGTACACTCTAGAGGGTTCAACAGCTCAGAGTTCAGAGTCAGATGATGTGACCCAGTTTCAGTTTACCCCATGTGTCTCCACACCCAACTCATCTGCTCCTATCCCACCGACCGACCCTTAGTTTTTGGTGCATGATGCCAAAGGGGGTGAGGGAGCGAGTATGTTAGACTTAGGGGAAGCATGTGAGATGGACTCATTCTTTTGTGTGTGATTCTTCATGCATTCACGTCTACTTTTATGCATTGTATTATATGTGTGTTTGCATGTTGTGATGGATTATGTGACATGTGTGCTCTCTACTTTTGTCTATATATATCATGTCACTTGTTTATGCTCATTTTCTTTTCTTCCGCGTTATACTTCGATTCAAATGAGCTTTATATTTCGTACTCATACTTCATTCATATTCTTTTGAGTACTTATGTTGTCTTGGTTCGTATAAGCATGTCTAATCCCTTTGCTCTTATTGTCAAATGCTTATATGAACCACGCATGTTGAAAACCTCACCCTCTCTTATACACATACTCGAGGTTATGTTGTCATCAATCACCAAAAAAGGGGAGATTGAAAGCATCTAGGCCTCTAGTGGGTTTCGGTGATTAATGGCGACATAAGATTATTGTGACTAACATGTGTCTTGCAGAGGCAATTTGAGTTAGGTCACGATAATGGCGATTGTTTGGGCAATCAATAGTTTTCATGCCCCTATCGATGGAAATCGTTTCGGTTTTCAAAGGATGGACGACAAGGTTAAGGATGAACTAGTTCTAAGTGTCGTTTGGCATTGGAGTGAAACTTAGAGTAGTTTAGGACTTTGTTTTTCCTTTGGCTATACTATTAAGGGGGTATGAACTAGTAGCTTGACCTAGGTGAGTCTAATGTGTTAGGTGTGGTGCACACTTGTCAAACTTAGCACTAGGTAGCTCACGGACAGCCCAAAGATCATGTGAAACAATCCCCATTCACAAAGATTTTGAATCAGAAGTGAAAGGAGGGATTTGGTAGGCATCAGACCGTGCTGTGGCATGGTCGTCGGACCAATCTTGCTAGGTCCGACGCCTACGTGGTGCACTCTGGTTGCAGCTCAGGCAGACTCAAGCGTCAGACTTTGGAGAATGGCATTGTTGGACAGGTCGAGGGGACTATTCACCCCTACGGCTGATCTAGGAAGCATCGGACCAGTGGCGTCGGACCATCCTGTGCCTGGGTCCGGTGTCCAAAAACTACACCGAGAGGATTTTTAAGCGTCGGACTAGACCGATGGGATGGTGTCGGACCATGCTGTAGGGCAATGGCTAACTCTGACACACTCTGCGCACTATGTCATATGTGAGGGTCGGACCCTGGTCTCTCGGTCCAATGCCTGGCGCTTGTCGGTCCGACGCTTCGTAGACAGCAGAGAATTGGCCCCAACGGCTATGTATTTGAGTGGGGGGTATTTATACCTCTCCTACTCGTCCAATTTCACTCTCTTGCCCATTTGTTCAGCTGAGAAAACACTTTGGAGTGCAAGGGTGAAAGGTCCTAATATGGCTAGAGGGGGGTGAATAGCCTATTTAAGAATCTACAAGTCAACTAGAGCAATTTGATTAGTATGACAAATAGTGAAATGAAACTTGCTCTAGCTCTACAAGGGTTGCAAGCCACCTATCCAACAATTCTAGTTGCAATGATAGCTAGACACACAATTTGCTATGATACTAATCACTAAGAGCTCTCAATCTTTCTACTCTAAAGAGCTCCACTAAGCAAACTTAAATAGCAAAGCAAGCTCTCAAATCTAATTACACTAAAGAGCTTGCTACAACTAATTTGCAAGAATATAAACGAGTGAGTAGGATGGTTATACCGTCGTGTAGAGGAATGAATCAATCACAAGATGTATATGAAACCAATCACCGGGAGAATATCATATGGCAAGAGACAACCGATTTTTCTCCTGAGGTTCACGTGCTTGCCAACACGCTAGTCACCGTTGTGTCGACCAACACTTGATGGTTCGGCGGCTAAGAGGTGTTTCACAAACCTTGTCCACATGATTGGATACCGCAAGAACCTACCCACAAGTGAGGTAACTCAATAACATGAGCAATTTACTAGAGTTACCTTTTGGCACTCCGTCGGAGAAGGTACAACTCCCCTCACAATCACCAGAGACGGCCACAAACAATCACCAACTCATGCCGATCCTCCACTGCTGCACCAAGCCATCTAGGTGGTGGCAACCACCAAGAGTAACAAGCAAAATCCGCAGCACAACACAAATACCAAGTGCCTCTAGATGCAATCACTCAAACAATGCACTTGGATTCTCTCTCAATCTCACAAAGATGATGGATCAATGATGGAGATGAGTGGGAGGGCTTTGACTAAGCTCACAAGGTTGCTATGTCAATGAAAATGTGCAAGAGAGTGAGCTTGAGCTGGCCATGGGACTTAAATAGAAGCCCCCATAAAATAGAGCCATTGGGCTCCTCACTGCACTGAACACGGGCTGACTGGACACTTCGGTCATATTGACCGGACGCTGGACCTCAGCGCCCAGTCGTGTGATGTGCGCCATGTGTCATCGGCTTCAAATGCCGATCGCCCGATTTCAACGGTCAAGTGATGACCGGACGTGTCAGTTAGAAAGTGATCGGACGCTGGATCTCAGCGTCTGGTCGTTTCCAGTAAGGTTCCAAACGCGAATTTTCACGACCGAACGCGTCCGGTCATGCTCGACCGGACTCACCCAGCGTCTGGTCACTCAATGTCTCTTCTGTGCATCCCACGTCAGCGTACGTCAGCACTGACCGGACGCACCCTGCCAACGTCCGGTCACTTTTAGCGTCAGCATCCGGTCGAAGACCGAAACACGCGCTCACTGCTGCTACTGACCGGACGCGTCGGTCCAACAGAGACCAGCATCCGGTCACTTATAGTGACCTCCGTCTTTTCTATCTAGGGCGCCGGTGAAGTTTCCTAACCTTGCTCAAATGTGCTAACCACCAAGTGTATCACCTTGTGCACATGTGTTAGCTTATTTTTACAAACATTTTCAAGGGTGTTAGCACTCTACTAGATCCTAAATGCATATGCAATGAGTTAGAGCATCTAGTGGCACTTTGATAACCGCATTTCGATACGAGTTCCACCCCCTCTTAATAGTACGGCTATCGATCCTAAATGTGATCACACTCGCTAAGTGTCTCGATCACTAAAACAAAATGGCTTGCCTTGAGCCTTTTGTTTTTCTCTTTCTTCTTTTCCAAGTTTAAGCATTTGATCATCACCATGCCATCACCATCGTCATGATCTTCGCCATTGCTTCATCACTTGGAGTAGTGCTACCTATCTCATAATCACTTTGATAAACTAGGTTAGCACTCAGGGTTTCATCAATTAACCAAAACCAAACTAGAGCTTTCAATCTCCCCCTTTTTGGTAATGGATGACAACCCTTTCACAAAGATATGAATTGAGATTTAATTGAATTCACGTTGCTTGCCCAAGCATATCTACCATGTGTAAAAGAATATGGACAAGTTTCATGAACTCCAAATGGTAGTAATTGCTCCCCCTACATATATGCTAAGAGTTTGGATTGTAGCTTGCACATATGCTTAGATAGGAAATATAGGAGCCAATTTCTATCAAATGATGCTAAGGTATAAGAGATGGACCTTTGAAGCGTGATACCAATCGGAGTGCACCAATATACCATCCTTAGCACCATTAGTAACTAGACATACACAAAAACTAGAATACCCCATGAGATCAATATTACAAGCAAGGGTCTAGTTTCCATAGAATGAACATATGTCTAGTTACTTTAGCCTATGCATGCTAGTTTTTCATTTCAACATTCAAACCTACAACTAGCATACACCACACAAGCATGGATATTGAAATTAAGAACTTGTACCATGCAAGCAAATATATGAAATGCACATTCAAATGCATCATACAAGTTTATGAGCTTGCTCCCCCTACTTGTGTGCAATTTTGATTGATCCCCCTTACAATGTCATTTCATTTGTTTGCTCCCCCTATCTATCTTACTATCTTTGTTCATTTCTATCCCTTACAATGTCATTTCATTTGTTTGCTCCCCCTATCTATCTTACTATCTTTGTGCATTTCTCTCCCCCTTTGTCAACAATTAGCATAAAAAGAGGGCTCAAATTTTAGATAGGTTGGGGTGAAACCATGTGAAGTGAGAATCATTTTCCCAAATTGGTTCAATCTAGATTACTTGCAAAAGTTATTTAACTCGGTTTGATCCCAGGACAAGCTTCTTCACTCCTCCAAATAAGGGTTATCTTGTACCATGTTGAGTTAAACACTTATAGCTCATTTTATAGATCAAACACTAGGTTTATAAGCCCACAAACATGTCATATGCTACCACTAGATCATTTCAAATATACAAGCAATAGTGGTACCATATAAGCATCAAATTCATTTGATTTTCATGAATGAGCCTATTCAAATGTGAAATATGTCTAGGTGCACTAATCATGTCCTTAGCAAGGATGTATGCCATGCCAATCAACTTTTACCTTGGATTGCTCGAAGAAGAGGCATGTCATATAATTGGGGGTGTATCAACACATATTGGAGAAGTCAAGTATGTTCAATTCATTCCTTAGCTTGCAAAACCTCTTCTCATCAAGTGGCTTGGAGAAGATATCGGCAAGTTGATCTTCGGTGCCCACACTCTCAATGCAAATGTCCCCTTTTTGTTGGTGATCTCTTATGAAATGATGGCGGACATTAATATGCTTTGTTCTTGAGTGTTGAACCGGGTTGTTGGTGAGTTTGACGGCACTCTCATTGTCACATAGCAATGGCACTTGCTTGAATTTGATCCCAAAGTCACTCAAGGTAGCCTTCATCCAAAGTAATTGAGCACAACAACTACCGGCCAAAATGTACTCCGCTTCGGCGGTTGAAAGTGCTACACTATTTTGCTTCTTTGATGACCAAGACACAAGTGATCTTCCCAATAGTTGACATGTACCCGATGTGCTCTTTCTCTCAACTTTGCATCCCACATAATCGGAGTCCGAATATCCAATCAACTCAAATCTTGCTCCTTTGGGATACCACAATCCAACATTTTATGTATGCTTTAAGTACCTCAATATTCTTTTTGTTGCTTTCAAGTGACTTTCTCTTGGTGAGTCTTGAAATCTAGCACACATGCATACACTAAACATCACATCCGGTCTTGATGCGGTCACATAGAGTAGGCTTCCAATCATAGACCAATACATATTTTGATCCACCATGTTGCCACTAGCATCACTATCCAAGCTTCCACTTGTCCCCATTGGTGTATTAATAGCTTTAGCATCATCCATTTCAAACTTCTTGAGCATGTCCTTGATATACTTGCCTTGACTCACAAATGTGCCATTCTTCATTTGCTTGATTTGAAGACCAAGGAAGTAACTAAGCTCTCCAATCATGGACATCTCAAACTCAGTCGCCATCATCTTGCCAAACTCCTCACAAAAATCTTAATTTGTTGACCCAAATATGATATCATCAACATAGATTTGCATTACAAACAAGTCATTTCCAAGCTTCTTGGTGAAGAGAGTGGTGTCAACCTTTTCCATTTTGAATCCCTTAGAGAGTAGGAAATCCCTCAATCTCTCATACCATGCTCTTGGTGCTTGTTTCAATCCATACAAAGCCTTTCTCAACTTGTAAACATGAATGGGTTTCTTTCTATCTTCAAAACCGGGAGGTTGCTCAACATACATAAGCTCATTGATGTACCCATTGAGAAATGCACTCTTCACATCCATTTGGTAGAACTTGATGTTGTGGGCACAAGCATAGGCTAACAAGATCCTAATTGCTTCCAATCTTGAAACCGGGGCATATGTTTCTCCAAAGTCAAGACCTTCAACTTGAGTGTAACCTTGAGCCACTAATCTTGCTTGGTTCCTTATTACTATCCCATCTTGATCTTGCTTGTTCCAAAAGACCCACTTGGTTCCAATCACATTATGATCCTTAGGCCTCTCAACTAACTCCCATACTTGGTTTCTTGTAAAGTTGTTTAGCTCTTCATGCATAGCATTGACCCAATCAACATCCTTCAAAGCTTCATCTATCTTCTTAGGTTCAATGGATGACACAAATGAGAAATGCTCATAAAATGAAGCCAATCTTGATCTAGTTTACACACCTCTTGAAATATCACCAATGATAGTATCTAATGGATGATCTCTTGCAATATTGGTTGGTTGAAGCACTTGCACTTGATGGCTTGCATTTGATTGATCATTTGGTTGAGATGATGAACTAGCCACTTGTTGATCTTGCACTTTGTCATGACTAGTACTTGCTTGAACTTGATCATGAGAACCACTAGCTTGCACATTTGAGTTAGAGAGCACTTGATTCTTGTTATCTTCAACACCAATCACCTCTCTAGGCCTTATATCACCAATATCCATATTCTTCATTGCATTGACCAATTGAGTGCCTTTTACATCATCTAGATTCTCATCTTTCTCTTGGGAACCATTTGTTTCATCAAACTCCACATCATGAACCTCTTCAAGAGTACCACTAGCCAAATTCCAAACTCTATATGCCTTGCTAGTAGTGGAGTAGCCAAGCAAGAAACCTTCATCACATTTCTTTTCAAACTTGCTCAATCTAGTGCCTTTCTTCAATATATAGCATTTATAACCAAAGACCCGAAAGTATGCTATGCTGGGCTTTCTCCCATTCAATAGCTCATAAAGTGTCTTCTCCATCATAGGGTGACAATAGAGTTAGTTGCTATAATAGCAAGCCATGTTGATTGCTTCGGCCCAAAATGAATGACTCACATTGTACTCACTCAACATTGATCTTGCCATGTCAATTAAAGTTCTATTCTTCCTTTCAATTAAGCCATTTGATTGAGGAGTGTACTTGGCCGAGAATTGATGTCTAATTCCAAATTCATCACACAACTCATTAATTCTAGTGTTCTTGAATTCACTACCATTGTCACTTCTAACTTTCTTGATGGTTGTTTCAAACTCATTGTGAATGCCCTTGACAAATGATTTGAATGTTGCAAACACATTACTCTTGTCAATAAGAAAGAACACCCATGTGTATCTAGTGAAATAATCCACAATCACAAATCCATATTTGTTTCCTCCAATGCTAGTGTATATGGTTGGTCCAAACAAGTCCATGTGCATTAACTCAAATGCCTTAGATGTGCTCATCATGTTCTTCTTAGGATGTGTGTTACCAACTTGCTTTCTAGTTTGACATGCACTACATAGCTTATCATTCTCAAATGTGACATCTTTCAAGCCTCTAACTAAATCATGCTTGATCAACTTGTTCAATTGTTTTATTCCAATATGACCAAGCCTTCTATGCCATAACCAACCCATGCTAGACTTAGTGATCAAACATGTTGATAATTGAGCTTCTCTAGCATTGAAATCAACTAAATATAGATTCTCATATCTAAAACCTTTGAATATCAAGTTAGAGCCATCTACACTTATGATCTCTACATCATCCACACCAAATATGCACTTGAAACCAAGATCACACAATTGAGCTACCGACAATAGGTTGAAGTTCAAGCTCTCTATTAGTAGCACATTGGAGATGCTCAAATCATTGGATATTGCAATCTTACCAAGCCTTTTGACCTTGCCTTTGCCATTGTCACCAAATGTGATACTATCAATCCCATTGCTCTTATTTTCATTGATTGAATTGAACATTCTTGGATCACTAGTCATGTGTTGTGTGCACCCACTATCAAGCACCCAATGGCTTCCTCTGGCTTTATAATTGACCTACAAAAGAAGATAAATTCTTTTTAGGTACCCAAACTTGCTTGGATCCTTAAAGGTTAGTTACCAAGGTCTTTGGTACCCAAATGGCCTTCTTCTTTGGGCCCACAATTGGTGTACCAATGAACTTAGCCTTCACACCATTGGCACCCTTAAAAAGCATGTAACAAGAATCAAATTTGATTGAGGATACATTAGGTAGCTTGTTCTTGTTAATTTTGCAATATTGCTTTATATGCCCAACTTACTTGCATCTATTACAAAACCAACCATTGCCCTTCACAAAGCTATCTTTGTGAGTGACAAAGGCCACCTTGCCTTTCTTAGGGGTATATCCTAATCCCTCTTTGTTGAGAGAAAACCTTTGGCTACCCAAGCACTTTAGCAAGCGGGCATCTCCACCATAGGCATTGCCTAAGGCACGAGTGAGCTCACTCACCTCCTTCTTGAGGGTCTCATTTTCCACTTTTAGTGAGTTTTCACAAGTGAGACCATCACTCAAGGGTGAAGTGGTAGTGGTAGTGCTACAAGAAGTGTTAGTGGGAGCAACAAAAATAGATTCATCAATAAGATCACATGTTAGTCCCACATCACATGATATGATCACTTGCTCCTTCTTAGCTTCCTCCACTTTGACTTGCTCAATGAGAGAGGAGTGAGCCTTTTCAAGCTTAGAGTGAGCTTTGCCAAGCTTCTCATGGGCTTCCATTAGCCTCTCATGAGTAGCATTGAGCTCATCAAAGGATTGTTCAAGAAATTTTACTTTCTTGCGCAATTCTTTGCACTCCTTTCTCTTTATCTCATTGCAAGCGTGCACTTGCTCACACATGTCCAAGAGCTCCTCATTGGTGTACTCCTCATCCTCCTCATCATCATCATCATCATTATCATTTCTACAAGAGTCACTTTCACATTCATTATCATCACTCTCATCATATTTTACCTTGGTAGGCTTTGCCATGAGACATGCCGATGGAGTGTTGAAGATGGAGAGCTTCTTGTTAATGGCGATGCTTGCTAGTGCTCTCTTGATAGATTTCTTGTCATCATCACTAGAGCTATCACCATCAGAGGAACCATCACTATCCCAAGTGACTACATAGCCTCCACCCTTCTTTTTCTTTTGCAAGGTCATTCTCTTCTCCTTCTTCTCCTTCTTTTCATTCTTATCTTTCTTGTGCTTCTTCTCATCTTCATCATTATCACTATTGTAGGGATAATTTGCTACAACATGATTGGGCCTCTTGTAATTGTAGCATCTTCTCACATACTCTTTGCTCTTGGTGTGATCTCTTCTCTTTCTTGCACTAAGCCCTTCTTCTTCATGAATTTTCCCATCTTGCGGACAAAGAGGGCCATAGCTTCATCATCAATATCACTAAGATCATCATCATCGCTTGATTCTTTCTTGGACTTGCCCTTGTTCTTGGATGATGATGAGCTAGCCTTGAATGCTATACTCTTCTTCTTCTTGTCTACTTCTTCCTTCTTGTCATCCTTGTCATCCCCCTCCCTTTCCACACGATATGTCTCTTGGGTCATGACATCACCTAGTACTTGGTTGAGGGTAATCTCCTTCAATCCTCCTCTTATGATGAGCAATCTCAACATCTCAAATCTTGGAGGTAGGCACATCAAGAACCGATGAGAGACATCATCATCCTTGATCTTCTCTCCCAATGCCTTCAAATCATTGACAATCACTTGCAATCGATGGAACATCTCCGGAATGGTCTCATCTTCCTTCATCTTGAAGCTTGTCAATTTATCCTTAAGGATATATAACTTGGCACACTTCACCGCCGGTGTGCCCTCATAAGTTTCTTCCAATCTTTTCCATACTTCATTTGCTCTTTCACAATCCTTGATTTGCTCAAATACCTTGGAATCAATGGCATTGTATATGGTATTGAGAGTCATTGTATTGCATTGCTTGTTGATCTTATCTTGGTTGGTGGGATCATCGGGATCGATGATAGCATAGTCATTCTCGGTCACTTCCCATACTTGATCATTGATTGAACCAAGATACATCCTCATCTTTCTCTTCCAATAATAATAATCATAGCATGTGCTATCAAAGAATGGTGGTTTACACCCCACATGGTTGAACACAACTTGAGCCATAATTTGACACCGAGGTTGTTAAGCCTTCAATCAAACGGTGACCACAGCTCTGATACCACTTGAAAGGTCCTAATATGACTAGAGGGGGGGGGTGAATAGCCTATTTAAGAATCTACAAGTCAACTAGAGCAATTTGATTAGTATGACAAATAGTGAAATACAAACTTGCTCTAGCTCTACAAGGGTTGCAAGTCACCTATCCAACAATTTTAGTTGCAATGATAGCTAGACACACAATTTTCTATGATACTACTCACTAAGAGCTCTCAATCTTTCTACTCTAAAGAGCTCCACTAAGCAAACTTAAATAGCAAAGCAAGCTCTCAAATCTAATTACACTAAAGAGCTTGCTACAACTAATTTGCAAGAATGTAAACGAGTGAGTAGGATGGTTATACCGCCATGTAGAGGAATGAATCAATCACAAGATGTATATGAAACCAATCACTGGGAGAATATCAAATGGCAAGAGACAACCAATTTTTCTCCTGAGGTTCACGTGCTTGCCAACACGCTAGTCCCCATTATGTCGACCAACACTTGGTGGTTCGGCGGCTAAGAGGTGTTTCACAAACCTTGTCCATACGATTGGACACCGCAAGAACCTACCCACAAATGAGGTAACTCAATGACACAAGCAATTTACTAGAGTTACCTTTCAGCACTCCGCCGGAGAAGGTACAACTCTCCTCACAATCACCGGAGACGGCCACAAATAATCACCAACTCATACCGATCCTCCACCGCTGCACCGAGCCATATAGGTGGTGGCAACCACCAAGAGTAACAAGCAAAATCCGCAGCGCAACACGAATACCAAGTGCCTCTAGATGTAATCACTTAAGCAATGCACTTGGATTCTCTCCCAATCTCACAAAGATGATGGATCAATAATGGAGATGAGTGGGAGGGCTTTGGCTAAGCTCATAAGGTTGCTATGTCAATGAAAATGTGCAAGAGAGTGAGCTTGAGCCGGCCATGGGGCTTAAATAGAAGCCCCCACGAAATAGAGCCGTTAGGCTCCTCACTGCACTAAACACGGGTCGACCGGACGCTTCGGTCATATTGACTGGACGTTGGACCTCAGCGTCCGATCGTGCGATGTGCGCCATGTGTCATCGGCTACAAACGCCGATCGCTCGATTTCAACGGTCAAGTGATGATCGGACGCATCAGTTAGAAAGTGACCGGACGCTGGACCTCAGCGTCCGGTCGTTTTCAGTAAGGTTCCAAACATGAATTTTCACAACCGGACGCGTCCGGTCATGCTCGATCGGACTCACTCAGCGTCTGGTCACTCAATGTCTCTTCTGTGTGTCCCACGTCAGTGTATGTTAGCACTGACCGGACGCATCCTGCCAGCGTCTGGTCGAAGACCGAAACACGCGCTCACTGCTGCTACTGACCGGACGCGCCGGTCCAACAGAGACCAGCGTCTAGTCACTTATAGTGACCTCCGTCTTTTCTATCTAGGGCGCCGGTGGCACCGTCGGACACTCCGTCGGTGAAGTTTCCTACCCTTGCTCAAATGTGCTAACCACCAAGTGTATCACCTTGTGCACATGTGTTAGCTTATTTTTACAAATATTTTCAAGGGTGTTAGCACTCCACTAGATCCTAAATGCATATGCAATGAGTTAGAGCATCTAGTGGTACTTTGATAACCGCATTTCGATACGAGTTTCACCCCTCTTAATAGTACGGCTATCAATCCTAAATGTGATCACACTCGCTAAGTGTCTCGATCACTAAAATAAAATGGCTCCTACAATTTTACCCTTGCCTTGAGCCTTTTGTTTTTCTCTTTCTTCTTTTTCAAGTTTAAGCATTTGATCATCACCATGCCATCACCATCGTCATAATCTTCGCCATTGCTTCATCACTTGGAGTAGTGCTACCTATCTCATAATCACTTTGATAAAGTAGGTTAGCACTCAGGGTTTCATCAATTAACCAAAACCAAACTAGAGCTTTCAAAGGGAGAGCAAGAGCCTAATGGTGTAATTGAGATTTGAGAATCCAAGATTAATGACCTCACTAGTGCATAGGGAGTAGCAAGTGTGCATCCACCTTTCTCATTAGGCTTATCTTTGTCAAGTGAGAGTTTGTGCTTGTCACTCTTGATGATTGCCATCACCTAGACGGCTCGGTGGTGATTGAAAGCTTGGTGATCATCCAGCAGAACTTGTGGATGACCCAAGTCATGGTGTGAGCAGTTGTGGGCGATTCACCATGACCGAGTGTCGAAGAATCAGCCCGCAGAGAGCACTTGATCCTTGCGCGGATCAAGGGAGAGCTACACCCTTTGCGTGGGTGCTCCAATGAGGACTAGTGGAGAGTGGTGACTTTCTGATACCTCAGAAAAACATCACTGTATTCCTCTCCCTCTCTTTACTTTGAGCATTTACTTTTGAGCGATTCAATTCATGTTTTTACATTCTTAGAATTACCATGCTAGAGTAGATTCGAACCTAGGGTGCAAAACTTTTGTGTGGTAGATCAATAGAGAACACATTTAGGCACTAGGGGTGAAATGGGCTAAGTGTAGAGTTTAATTTTTGCAAAAAATTTAGAATTAGTCCAATTCACCTCCCTCTTAGACATCTTGATCATTTCACACGACAAAGTCTTTTTCGTACTCGGTTCTCCATAGAAGCACGTAAGCCTCATAAGAACCCATCCTCCTCCGTCACCTCTGCATCTATATACAAGCGTGAAATGCCGCATACATGTAAGTTGATCTCCTTTCTCCAAAAGATAGGCAACCCACCACTGCGGCCTTCATAGTCCTTCGAAATCATGTTCGTCAGACCTAGCTTCCACCTCAAGCCTTCCATTCTTTGCTTGTCCAGTTTTGTCTCGGACAAGAAGAGAATGTCGGGGTCTTCCTCCTTCTGAACATGTAGAAGGCCACAAACTGCCACACCATTCCTCAATCCGCAGTAGTTCCAAGCGATGATTCTCATCAACTCACGGAGCTGTTCGACAGCCCCGCGTCAACAGGTACATTTGGCATTAACTTCCTCCTCCAGCTTACCTTGCTTGGATCGTTTAGCATCAAACGGTCCATCAAGCTCTACATCCATCAGGTCCTCACCACCCCTTTTCTTTTTCTGCAGCTTGCCCAGGCTCTTCTCCACTGGTAGTTTCTTTTCATCTCGCTTTGCCCTTTTGAACTTGTGCGGGGCCCTGTCTTTTTCTCCAGCGTTCTCCTCCAAAACTAGGTTACCTTGTTTAATTTGCATGGTACTATTGACATGCCCCTCAGTGTGCTCCCCGCCATGCAACACTAGTGCCGAGGCCGCTTCCTCAGCCTGCTTTAGTCCTCACTGTACTTGAGTTCTTCTCAGTGGCTTGTACGTTCCTTCATTGGGCTGGTCACCTCCTCGTCATCAACCTTCTTCCCCAAGATCTCCTTCCCACTCCCCGTCTCAGAGGCCTTCCTCCATGATGGGCCATCGGCTCGGGATTGCTACCGCTACCTCCACTCCTAGAGCCACCCAACCGCCAAGACCCTGCTCCTCTGCTTCTTCCCGAGTATGCACCACGAATCTCCAGGCTCCTGTGGCCCGAACCCCCAAAGGGCTTGCGTGGAGGCACAAAACGCAGCTCCTTGCTGAAGGGTGCCGGTTCATCCTTCCCCAGTTTCTTTGAACAGGCTTTATCCACATGCCCAATGAGCCCACAAACATAGCAGAAATCAGGCAGGTATTCATACGTGATTGGGCACCATCGTTCACCTTTATCCGCCCCTAGATCTGCCAATATACCTCGGCGCAACAGCTTACAAATGTCCAGCCGGATCTTGAGACGGAGAACTCTGCCAGCGGCCAAATCATCCCCATCCGCCTCCACCTCCATGAACTCGCTGATGTCATCTCTAATGGCTCCCGCCGCGGCTCGATTCATCAATCCCAAAGGGAGCCGCTCCACCTGTATCCAAATCGGGACAAACGAAAACTCAATCTCATCCAGAGATTTCGTTTCATCAAACTCCGTCACCACAAGAGCTCCTTCGAAATCATCCATGGACCATCATCAAGCGCTCTCCTCTTCCCCGCCGCCTGGTTGAAGGAGATCAAATAGATATTGTCCCCAAGATCCTTGCGTGAGATTCCCTTCGCGGGGCACCAAATCCAGCCCACGGACTGCTCAATGACCTCGGATCTAACTCCCCTCTCCGAGAGCAGCTTTGCCACCGCCTGAGATGGGCGATCGTTCCCACCACTCTCCATCTCCGCCCCAAACTTGATGCTTTTCTTCTCTTCAGACGACAGCTGCAACTTCCTTAGCATCCCCTCGACCCCCTCCATGGGAGGCCTTCACGCACACTGCCCCCAATCCACAGCAAGAGGAACCAAAACAGGAAAAAGAGGACTCAGGTGGAAGACGGCTAGCAAAACCTAGGGTTTAGGGTCTATGTGGATGCGGCAGGAATGAAGAAGGCGAACACACTGATCCGAGGAACCAACAGATCAAGGTGCAAGGGAACCTAGACAAGGATCTCCGAGTCTGAATCATGCTAGGAGATCGAAGAGGGGAAGGAGACGACGACACCGGCCAGACGTAGGCACCAGAACACTCGAGCCGCCTAGGGAAACCCTCCTCCTGTCCTCTCTCAGGAGTTTCTTCTTCCTAGCACCTGAAACTGCAGCACGGTGCGATGCCATTTTTCATACAGGAATGTTATACACCACATGTGTGTTTTTTGGTTGGTTGGCACATGGATTTTCTGTCCGTCGGATCCGTCTCGCTCGTGTCTCCTGGGTCGTTCGATGTGGCGTTTCTGTTTTGTTTCTCTGACCTGCGGACCTCCATGCGGACCTCAAGGCCACGCATCGACTCACTTCTCCAGTGTGTGAGACCGGCTGCAACCTTTCCCCTTCCTCTATCCTCTTCTCGCCCAGGCGCAGCGGCGCACATTTCCGGGCACGACGCCCACCTACCGAAGGCCACGGCGGGGCAGTCCTCCATGGCCGCGGCCGGCAAGGGCCCGTGCGAGGTCCCCCAAGCGGCGGCGCGGGTCGCGACCGGACGAGGTCCCTGAGCGGCGGCACAGGTCGTGCCTGGACGAGCTCTCCCGAGCAGCGCGGGCGGCGGCCGTCTCCAACGACGAGGGCACAGGGCGCCATTGCTAGAGGTCGACAGGTACCTTGGAACGGCGCACGCTGTCCCTTGATTTGAACTCTGTTGTTGGGGTCATTGGTTCAGTAGATCTGGTTCTGTAGTTGTTTGATTGATTGTTCTAGGATTTGATGGTATGTTTGATGTATTTGTGGTTCAAGTCCAGGGAGGATGAAGTCGCTTGCTTTCGCCTCACCTGGACGGGCGTCGTCTCGCCGGAGATTTTGTCTTTTGTGTGTTGGATTTGCGTTGTGTGCTGTTGCTTCTTCGCGGCCGACGATGAGTGACCGGGCGCTGATTGGAGCGGTGTTTGTTACCGAAGCGGGGATGATGTCAGACGAGGTGGAGGAGGGTGATGTGTGGGATGTCTTGTACGCATGACGAAGGAGATGGGGCGGGGTTGGCAATGGCCATCGCCGGAAGCAAGCCAATGGTTGTCACTCCATCGCTAGGCGCGTGTGTGGATGTGGTGTGCACTTTCAGTTATTGCGTGCTGCTGCCAGTTTCAGTTCACTTCTTCTCGAGGTGGTCGGTGGCTCAGCTTCCTTGGGATCTTGCAGCTTGGGGGAAGCAAAGCAAGCAGCCAGGGAGGGAGGGAAGGAGAGAGAGGAACCAGACATTCCAATGTTTGTTTGATTTTTAGCAAGTAATGATGGTATTTGACATGATTTTTTCAACTTCTGTATTTGGTCCAAAAAGTGAAGTAGGATAGGCTGTTAATTCAACAACTGTAAATGTGATTCAGCTACTGCAAATGTGATTCCTCAACTGTAAGTGTGTCATTGTCAGCGTTGTGGGAGCTTGATGAGGAAATAGTTATTGCTGCTATGGATATGCAGTGCCCTGTGGATGTGAGCTACTGAGTGGAGGATCGGATGGTGTAGGAGCAGTTACTGCAGCAGCAAATAGATGGTGCTTGTGATTTTTTTCCTTGGTGCTTGTAAGGTGCTTGTGATCTTTTTTTCCTTGGTGCTTTTAAGGTGCTTGTGATCTTTTTGCCTGTGTGGTGCTTGTGATCTGCTTGAAATCTCAGTTGTATAGTGATTATTCCTATATCATTCTCTTTTTGACTGAAGGCTGAAATCCAGGTGGGGAGAATCGCCCACCTGGGTTTCATTTCATTGTTCGGCTTAGTTCAGAGAATCACCGGCAGCTTTTTGTTCCCAGTTCAGTCTTCATTTGATCGTGCTGCTAATCTTCTGTGTTTTCTTCTGGCTGATCATGCTCTTTTAGCAGCTTGCGCTCGTGTCTGTTTTATCTTGGTCTGTCATTTTTACAAGTTGAGCAATATCAGTAGTAGCAGCCATTGAGCAATACAACCGAACTCTTGCTTTTCAGATTGGCAAAGTGCAGTCAACTTCCAGGTAGCAATTTGCGAATTAAATCTCTGTGCAACGTCCCTTTCTTGCTACATATTCATCTAGTATTTAATTCTTGCAAGCTAGTATCTGTGCTTAGATAGTCTAGTTGCTCAGTTAATCGTGTGTAGTGGTCATCTGGTTTAGTATTGACTGTCTTTCAAATCTTGTGGCTATTCTGGTGCTTTTAGTTTTAGGGGGTGTTTGGTTCTTTAGTTGATCATAAAATTTATGTCACATCGAATGTTTAGATAGTAATAAGGAGTATTAAATATAGATTAATTACAAAATCAATTACATAGATGGAGGCTAATTTGCGAGATGGTTTTTTAAGCCTAATTAATCTATCATTATCGCATGTGTACTGTAGCACCACGTTGTCAAATCATGAACTAATTAGACTTAAAAGATTCGTCTCGTAAATTAGTCGCAAGTTGTGCAATTAATTTCGTAATTAGTATATATTTAATACTCCATGTATGTGTCCAAACATTCGATGTGACAGAAATTTTATGAGGCACTGTAGGAACCAAACAGGGTATTTGTTTCATGTAGCACTTTTGGCCTGTCCAGCAGTAGTAGCTTTAGCTTAGGGCCTCTTTGGCAGGGCTCCGGCTGTCGCACCTGTCGGCCGCCCACGGGCCGATAGGTGCCAGGGGAGCCGGAGCCGCGGAGCCCGAAAAACGAGCTTCTCCGGCTCCGACGGTGTCTGTGAGAGAGGAAATGAGGAGAGAGAAAAATAGCTCCGGTGAACAGTAGCCCCTGTCGGCCCGTGGACGGCCGACAGGTGAACAGGGGCGGGAGACGGAGCCGCCGGAGCCCTGCCAAAGAGGCCCTTATAATGTTCTGCTAGTTTCCTGTCTGTAGTTCAGTAGTTTTCCAGTTTCCCTGTAGACTCTGCTTTTCGGACAATTCATTTTATTTTGTCTCAATTTAGCTCAGTCAGTCCTTTTTGGTGCTGCGGGTTTTTCTATAGGTGAACAATTCTGGATTAGTATCTGGTCTGGCAAGAACAGTACTGCAGTAGTGAGCTAAATTTTTAGACTGTTTTTAGCCATGGGTTTCCTTCTTTTTGCTTCATATTACCTTAGATTGGTGTTTCAGACTGACGTGAATATATATTTTTTGTTAGCTCATACTAGTGCTATCCCTGTCTGAATATTCATTTTCTGTCAGGTTTTCTTTTTTTTCGTTTGCCATTAGGTGTGCTTTTCGGAGTTTTCTTTGGGCTTTCTTTTTTGTCCTTTTGATGTTTATGACTTATATGAGCACTGTAATGTGCAGATCTGTTTTTTTTTCTAGATCCATGCAGTGTGTTGCTGGTCTGTTTTTTGTAGTGTTAGATCTGTTCATTTTCGGCACCTATGTGGTACTAAAATACTGATTGGATGGTTCTGGAGTACAATTTGTCAACTCTTGAGCTGGCTGATTGATGATGAAACAATTACCCCAAGTGCTTTTATTCCACTGATGCCAGTGATGGAAAGCTATATTATCATAGCTTTTGTGGTTTTCAATCTAAAACTGCAGATCAAGAGTTTGTTCTGATTTTTTCTTCGATTTTGTGTTAGATTTTTCTTCTTTTGGCCATGTGAAGATAAAAATCTTAACTAGAAGATGATATTTGGATCTATTTTTTTTAGTTTCCTTTTGGTTTAAGTAATGGGAGAACTGTAGCATTAGCACGGGCAATAATGTTATATATAAAAAAGTAGACTTTCGGTTTCTGCCAACTCATTAGCTTGAATCTAACTAAGTATTGGACTGTTATCTTGTGACAACATTCTGTGCTTGCAGCTCTGTAAATGATGATCTTACTCGGTTACTCGGATTCCCCTTTAGGACATCTAAATGGATGATGCAAATTCGAGTTTCTGATGCGCTAATGCCCAATGATATATAGATTTATTTGTTTCCCTTTCCATTTATGGGATAAAGTACTGCTCTGAATATTCACAATGCCGTAGTTTCTAAAACTCATCAATTGAAAATCTGTTGTAGGACTGATTTATTTCTATAGTTTGATTGTTTGGGCATTTTAGAATGAGGATGGAACAAAGGTTGAATACAGGGGGTGGAACCCCTTTCCATGTTTGATTGTTTCTATTGTTTCCGCCTGTCGGTCGCCTCCTCCTCATTTTAGAATGAGGATGGAACAAAGGACTGATTTATTTCTATTGTTTGATTGTGTGGAACCTCCATGCGGACCTCAAGGCCACGCAGGTTGCGCTCGCCGCTGGACGCGTTGACCTCGTGGACCTCCACGCCCGCGTCCGCACCACCAACGACTCTGGCTCCGTGCTTAGATGGTTAGAAGCCCTCCTTGTGAGGGCTCAACACAAACCTAATTGTTGTCTATAGAATCGGATTTGTCTTTATGCTAACATAGTCCAGAGTTTTGTGGTGAACTGATCAGTCTCCCTAATAGTAAAATTTCAAATGGTAGTGAAAATGGCACAGTTAGCATACTTCCAGTCTAGTTCAATTGAGAGGAAGATGGCACTGATTATGGTGGTGAAAAATAAGAGTACAATGTGAAGCTAAACTCTTAATATTATCTCTATAACAGTGTAACAGTGTAACTATATTAGCACGCTCTATTTGGTGGCGTTGTCATAGTTTCTTTTATCCAAGTATCATGGACGGGATAGGTAACAAAAATATAGAGTATTCCTCAGAGATATTGTTAATTGTGATTTATGACAACATACCTTTTTTTGTCCTTGTCCTTTCATAGAAAAAAATTATTTCTTGTGATTTGTGCTAACATGCCTTTTCATCTGTTTATTGTGATTTGTGCCTGCCCACACCAAGTTTTTGTCCTTGTCCTTTCATAGAAAAAAATTATCTCTTGTGATTTGTGCTAACTCACCTTTTCCTTTGTTTATCGTGGTTTGTGCTTGCCCAAGCCAAGTTTTTGCCCTTGTCCTTTCATAGTAAAAAATTATCTCTTGTGATTTGTGCTATCACTTCATGAACTTTGTTAATTCTGATTTATGCCAATACACATCTCATTTTTGTCCTTATCCTCGCACATCAATATAATACAAACCCCATAAGCACCATTTTCCACCTGTAGCTTGTTTCATTAGGTGGTTTTCTGTCAATGACACTGCTACAGGAGCACTTATGTCTTATGCCAGTTATACTTTAGTGATACCAAAGAACTATTTCTGATCAGACAACTTAAAGATTCAGTAAACCAAATAATTTAAAGATTCAGTTACATAATTTTAGTTTCCTATAATGTAGATTGCAAGTATCAGGCACTGCAATTTTAGTTCTAAGCATATGCAATATGCTGTTGTTAAACCATTAGCCTCGTTGTTACTAAATTGTTACTTGTGATTTGTGCTAGAGCTAGTATATTTGTTACTAAATTGCATTTTATATTTGTCATGATTTTGTGGTTGTGTCCTAGTTTGTCATCTATCTTTGTTAATACTGATAAACAAGTCATCCTTGCTGGCTTTACCAGTGTTGTGCATGTCTGCTTCATTTCCTAGTAGCAGTAGGTGCTGATGATGAATGTAGCTTTGGTTTCACTGCCTCACTAGGTTATTTGCTTTAGAAAACTGACAGTAAGCGAAAGGTATCTATTTGCAGTGCCAAAGGAGCAGTAGGATAAGGTTGTCAAATTTGACTTTCATGGGTAGCCAGCAGAAATCAAGCATGGTAGTGTTGTTATAGCAGCAATAACTAGCTGCACAAACACCTCAAATCCTAGTGTTATGCTTGGTGCTGGTCTTGTAGCTAAGAAAGCATGCGAGTTGGGTCTTGAGTTAGTCCTCTAGTAATGTAATCATGGGCTGTTATGCTGAGTGCCTTTCTGTGCTTTCTGCTGATGTGAGATGACACTTGTTTTTAGGTTAAACCAAGGGTGAAGACAAGCCTTGCCCCTGGATCAGGAGTTGTCACGAAGTACTTGCTTCTGGTGATTCCTATTTATAGTGGCCTTCAAGAATACTTGAACCAGCAAGGATTTCATACTGTTGGCTATGGCTGTACCACTTGCATTGGAAACTCTAGTGATCTCAATGAATCTGTATCAGCTGTCATTATAGAAAATGGTAAGTTAATTCTACGATGATTGACTATTTACCTGTAACAAATTTTAGTTTTTTTCTGTATGATTGGCTTATCGCTTACCTCTTTTGAACAGATGTTGTTGCTGCTGCTATTTTGTCGGGTAACCGTAACTTCGAGGGTCGTGTGCTAGCTCACCTTTTCCTTTGTTTATTGTGGTTTGTGCTTGCCCAAGCCAAGTTTATGTCCTTGTCCTTTCATAGAGAAATTTTTGTCTCTTGTGATTTGTGCTAACACTTCATGAACTTTGTTAATTTTGATTTGTGCCAACACACATCTCATTTTTGTCCTTGTCCTTGCATATCAATATAATACAGACCCCAGAAGCTAAACTCCTCCTTGTTATTTTATGTAGAAGTTTTTCTATTTTTTGTGCATGATATTTGCTCATGATAATTTCTCTACAATAGTGTACCAGTGTGATCTCCAATAGCTGCATGTGCTTGTGGCAGCTTACTCACATGCAAGAATGGTTGTAGTAGTGTGCTAGTAGGATCTACCAGTGGGTGTAATTGCTAGTTTTTCTTGATGATTGCGCGGTCATGTGTTAGGTATCTGCTTCCTCAATGTGGTAACTTGTTTGTGTCATTATGTGTAAGGTATCATAAGAAACCTGGACATAGGAAATGGTGATCGAGCAGCATGCCAGGGCCATTTGGAGGTGTGCAAGTACTTGGTTGAGGAACTAGGATGTCATCCAAATATGGCTGCAACTGAAGGCTCATGTTAAGGTTCTTTCTACATCTTTTGTGCTTCTGAAAATTATATTATCTCATTATGTGAACCTTTGGTATCTGGCAGTATGAGGTATTTAAATTGTTCTCTCATATGTGTTGTTGTCTCCCAGTTTGTCATTCTTTTTATGTACACATTCTATGCTGTTTAATTGTACTGTGAGCAGGCTCCACATTCATGAGCTGGATTCTGTATTTATATACATATACAGTATAATTGCATTAACAACATGTAGTATTTGCACTATTTGAAACATGCAATTTTCATGTTCTTGTTTTGTAATTTTTGTAGATCATAATCATTGTGCATTTTTTCACCGAGAGCATCTCATTATGTGTGAGTAAATATTTTGTTTCATAGTAATTTCATCGATATAATGCATTACACTTAATTTGCATATAAGATTGCAAAATCTAGCAGCATCTGAAATAGTTGGGTGCTCTAAGTTAATTTTGATTTGTGGCAGAGTTTCTTTTTGCAGTGGCAGTGTTATTATTTTGTCAATAAGCTTGTACGTGTGTTTACTAAGCTTTGCTGATGAGGTATGGATCAGTCTTGTAGTTCTTCTTCTTGAAATTTCCTGTTCTTCTTTGCAATCTGATGTCGAGCAGAGGCTTTCCCCACGCAGCAGATCTGTTTTTGCTTTGCTTCTCTCCCGAGTCTTTATATTTCTATGTATTCATGGTTTTGAGCTTTTATTATGGGTTGCTGCTGTTAAATTGGTTAATTTGTAATTTTAGTTATATTCCTATGTATTCATGGTTTTGGGCTTCTCTTATGGGCTGTTGCTGTTAAATTGGTCATTTTGTCATTTTAATTAATGGGCCAACTTTGGTTGCACATAAATTATAACAGATTTTCTCTAAGTGGGCCTTCTTTAAAAACGTGTGCTAACTTGTGCTAAAACACATGGTTTCTTCTCTCTTGGAAATCATGTGTTATGCAAGCAACCAACGACCATGTGCTAGCGTGTGCTAAAACACATGGTTTTTCCTCTGTTACAAATTATGTGTTTTGTAGCTAGCAAACAACCATATGCTACTTTTTGTTGAAACACATGGTTGTTGGCTATACATACTCTTTTTCATATAGGGTCCATCTTCTTTTTGGCACCAGAAGGACGACCTTAGGCACTACGGGATACTGATTAATTACCGAGTGTGATAAACACTCGGCAAATATGGATAAACACTCGGTAAATTTTTTACCGAGTGCCACACTCGGTAAACATGACTCGGTAAACAACGACTCGGTAAAGTTAGTTTACCGAGTGTCAACTAACGGGGCACTCGGAGAATAAATTTTACCGAGTGCTACGCCGGCACTCGGTAAACAACTACAACATGACGGTCGTCAGTCCCCAAGCTTGCCGTTAACGGCGTCGTTTACCGAGTGTTAGACATAGCACTCGGTAAACAGATAACCATTTGCATGATTAAAACAATTCCGCAAATATTTTTTCCTAATATAGTTTACCGAGTGTACCGGTAACACTCGGTAAACATGTAACTCATTTACCGAGTGTTCCACTCGGTAAAAAATGGCACATATATCCGAGTGGGGTCGTGGCACTCGGTAAAAAATGGCACATATATCCGAGTGGGGTCGTGGCACTCGGTAAAAAATGGCACACTCGGCAAAATTAACAGAATCAGAACCAATTTGGTTCTGTTCTCTGTTTTACCGAGTGTAACACTCGGTAAACATCACCATTACCGAGTGTTACACTCGGTAAAACTTGTCCACATTATTTTTTTTGTTTGTTTCAGTGCATATCCAGCCACAATTAACAACAATTATAACAGAATATCACAGTTACCAACAGATAGACAATATATATCACATATATGTCCACAAATGTCACATCCACTCATTATAACCAACATATAGCTACAACAAATGTCACAAGCACAATGCAAAGTCCACAAACTCCATCAACATGTCCAAAGTCCACAAAGTTCAACCCACTTCTAAGTTCAACATACAAACAAGTGAAACATGGTCCTGTCACATGGTCGGAGCCCTACCGAGAAACGGAGACAAGTCCAAGTCTTGATCGTTGTTCGATCTAGCTGTAGAAGGTCCCTGGAATGAGGGAGCAAAAGAAAATAAACATATTTGTCAATTAATCATAAGGTAGTATGCCAAATTCAAATATTCCTTCGAAAGACCAGTTAACAGTGACATCAATATATAGGCATATAATAGATAACACATATCAAGTTAGTTGCTGTTTAGTTCTCCTCTATGTGCAAGATATCATCACACATGGTCGAGTAGACTGAACATGAATTGGGCAAACACCTATGTACTCATGTAGAACCTAACATGATGCCTTTCAAGGTCTGAACAATATTACTAATAATCTAACTTATACATGTATGTATCCTACTCTCTTCTAGGTTCTAACATGATAGTGTTGACTGTAGCACAATCTGAACTAAAAAAGCCTTTCAAGATGAAGAGTGACTCACAGGAGTGCCGTCGCGCGGAGGTGGAGGCACCAACGGTATCATCGGCGGCGGCGGAGGCGGTGGAGGCTGGCCCATGCTCTGAGAAAAGCTGGCCATGTACTCGTACCAGGCCTTCTGCGACTGCTGGAAGGCCTCAAGCTGGGCCTACACTCGTGCCCTCTCCTGTGCTAACTCGGCCTGGTGCGATAGCTGGAGGGCCTGAAACTGGCTCTGTGAGGCCTGCTATGACTCCTGTAGGGCTTCAATCTGGGCCTACAATTATCGGATCACATAGTTAGAATGCAAATAAAGAACGGGTAGAAAATGAATGGACAACGAATGCAACAGAACTAACCTGGAGTGCTACCACCTGGGGCTGTGAGCGTGGGCGTATGGCCGGGCTCGAACTCGTGCTCCGGGCTCTAATCTGGGCGAGTGTCTGAGTGTTGGCCGTGTCTATGGTGTTGTTGCCCATATAGTACCTCCCGTGTGGCTTACCTGGTCCCAACCTCATGACGATGTCACCCTCGAGGTCAGCGGTGCTCGGATCAAATTCTGGCCCATGGATCTCTCTCGCCATCGCCGTGTACTCGCTGAGGCGACTGTGCACGCTCAGGTTACTATATGCCTCGGGCGGGTCCTCTAGGTTGTAGACGAGGTCGGGGTCCTTTGCCTTGCCCTTGTGTGCCAAGGCATATGCCTTGAACGAGGCGCACTCCTGGCCGGGGTGGAACCGTGTCTGCAGGAAGAAGCACAACAATAAGATATTATGCATTCAGAAGTTAGCGTAGCAACAACGAAATGAAATCCGCGTACATATCTGGCTGCATATTCCTTGAGGGTAGTGGACCCTTGTTTGTGCGAGGAACCCTGCATCATCGCACGGCAACGTGAGCGTACGGCGTGATATTGCTCGTACTCCTCACTCAACCACGTGTCCACAATGGCCTCCCAGCAGTTGTCCATCCCCGCACACCAAGCAGGAGGCACCTGCACATACACGAGCACATGACAAATCATAAATCAATTTCAGTGCAATTAATCGCAGACGATGTAATCTCATGTTTACCATCAAGTATTGCTCCTTAGTTAGGGGCAGGTGCACTGCCTGCGCTCTGGTGACTCTGTTTCCTCTGCGGGCATGGTAAATTCTTCTACACAGGAGCTTTGTCTCGTAGAAGAGGTCCTGCACTCGGTGAACACAGACTCTATTCACCACGTCATCCGCGTCCTCCCTACGTACTCCCTCCGCCAAGGTGTAGTAATCCTACAAGCAAATACAGTCAGTAATATACAATTAATGTGATGTTATTATCAGCATAGTGTGATGAACATGTACCCACAGCTCTTTCATCACCCGGTCGGCCTTGCTGTTGTAACACCTGCCAGCTCGATCAGTCTGATCGCTGGCGGCGTGCCAGTGGGACCACTTCATGGCGGGCTGCACAACACCATCGATCCTCACCATCTCGGGGTAGTTTGCCCTGCACAGAAGACCCAGGATCCCATTTACTCGGCGAGAGTGACTCCCTGGGATCACCATTTCCCAATCCCTGCACAAAGTTATTGAGATTGAATATTAGTTTCTGTTATAACTTAAAACCCTGTGAATTAGTGTTAACATGCAAAAATTACTTACTTAGTTCCGGATGGTCGAATCACTGGCCATCTCTGTATGGGTAAGTCTGGGAGGCGCGACGACCCTCGCAGCCAAACCGTAGGCACCCCATTTTCCTCTGCCACCAAGTCGGCATCCTCCTCGCGCTTAACCCGCTCGGAAGCATCCTCCCTCCGTGCCTCCTCCACCGCCTCCGCTATCTCCTCCCTGGTCTCCTCCTCCTCCTCCGTGGCCGCTACGAACTCGTGGTCATCGTCCTATGGAGGAGGTGTCGGCTCTCGACGCCCTCGTCGTCGCCGTCCTCCTCCTCCACCCTAGGCTCCTCCTCCATCCTGGGCTCCACCTCCCTGGGCACGCCCTCATCGTCGTCCTCCTCCTCCTCCCTGGGCACGCCCTCCACCCTCAGTCTGTGCACGCCCTCCTCCTCCACCCTGGCTGGACCCCTCGCCACCAGCCAGTAAGGTCATAACCGACCTAAGCTTCCTGATTCCACTGCCCACCATCAATCACCTGCAACAAAAGGAATAAACTATCAGTATGCATATACAAAAGTAAATGTATCATACATGTATAAAAGAGATGCAAAATAAATAAATGTATCATACATGTATAAAAGAGATGCAAAATAAGTAAATATATCATACATGTATAAAAGAGATGCAAAATAAGTAAATGTATCATACATGTATAAAATTGCCATAAGTACTACAGATCTTACATGTACTAGAAATAATCATCAAGATCATCGATAGGTGGGCCAAAAATCTCATCATCGCTATTGTCGACGTAATTATGATCGTCTCTCAAAGTCTCATCACTAGCGACACTGCCTGAATGGTGTTGCTCAAGTAATAACAAGTCCTTCGCGTTGTGAACCTCCTCTCCATCATCCCCGTCAACAATGATCGTATCATTGTCTACTTCCATTGCGAGATCTACATCTAAGACAATCTCAAAACTCCCTTCTAATCCTTCTTCTTGAAAGAACTCTCCGTCATATGTGTTTGCATCGATGTTATAATCATCATCGTTTGGGACGGGTACTTTACCATGCGGCGATACCTTGTACACAACATCATACGCCTTAAGACGGTCTTTGGTTTGACACGGGTATGAGAGATAATAAACTTGCGTGGCCTGTTGGGCCACAATGTACACGTCGTCTCCTAACAAGACGGATGACTTTAGAACTTCGACTAACCCAAGCTCAGGGGTCTTTATCACTTCTTTGGGATCAAACCAATGGCATTTGAATATGACAGGATGAAGAGGTACACAACCAGGAAACTTGAGTTTGTATATTTCTTCAATTATTCCATAGTAGTCCAACCCATCTGTGCCTGGCGTGAAAACACCGGTATTTGTGGTTCTTCGATTCGGCCGACTCTGCTCATGGCGAGTTGTGTGAAAGCGATATCCATTGACATCGTACACAGAGAATGACTTGACCCTAAATTCAAATCCATTGGCAACTTGCCTCAACTCGGCACTCATAGACATGTCAGTTTTGGCCTGCTAGTTCAAGTAGGATGATTTGTTATATATTTGTCAAGTTGAGAGTTAAGTACAAACAACAAATGAAATTGAACAGTACCTCCTCCTTGAACCAACAAATAAAAGTGGGATTTCGTTCTCCCACGCCATGTCTTAGAAGGGTTTCAACTTCCGCTTCGGTGGGTTCCCTCCGTGATGGACGATGGTAGAGGAGAACAAATTTGCTGTAACGGACGTTAACAAGAGGGTTGGATGGGTGCATGCGAAATACTGACAAGAAAAGAAACAAGTTTGTGTAAAACTTACGCAATGTACGGGCCAACCTCTTCAAGGTTCCGCAACACATACAGCTGGATAGAGCGCCACTCTTCTAGGCTCAACATCTTCAAGGTAGGTTCACTTGCACTTCCGAGTTGCCCTCGGAAAAGGCTGAGGGTCGACTGATTGTCGGCAGCATTGTAACGAGGGGGTGGATTATGCACGTTAGGAAGGTTGTCGGCATAGTATCTTGTTGTGAAGTATGACACCTCCTCCACAATGGATGCCTCTGCACAGGAAGCTTCAATTTTGCATTTATTTTTGCATTTTGTTCTAAGAACCTTTAGGCATCGCTCAATTGGATAGCACCAACGGGCATGCACAGGGCCCCCCATTTTTGCCTCATATGGTAGGTGCAAGAGCAAATGTTGCATCGGATTGAAGAAGCCGGGGGGAAAGATCTTCTCCAACTTGCAGAGCAGCATCGGGGCCATTCTTTCCATTTCTTCAATCTCGGTCCGAGATATCTCCTTAGCACATAGCTTGCGGAAGAACATGCTCAACTCTGCCATCACTCGCCAGATGTGATCAGGGAAATAGCCACGAACCATCACCGGAAGAAGGCGCTCAATCCATATGTGGTAATCATGACTCTTCAGCCCTGTGATTCGCATGGTACTTAAGTTCACACCCCTCCTCCAATTCGCTGCATACCCGTCAGGGAACATCAACGATTGGAACCATTGAAGAACTTCTTTCTTTTGGGCCCTCGTTAGGACGAAGTCAGCCTTAGGCTTCTTCCATGACTTCCCACGTAAGGGAGGCAACATGTTTAGCTTTGGTCTATCGCACAGCGTTGCTTGATCCAATCTAGCCTTGACATTGTCCTTTGACTTTTCCCAGTCCATGATTGTGTGAAGGACCGCCTCGGCGAAATTCTTTTTAGTGTGCATTACATCAATGTTATGTGGAAGAAGGAGGTCCTTAAAGTAAGGAAGCTTCCACAAGCACGACTTGTGTGTCCAGGCATGCTCTTTTCCATATCCCACGAAGCCCCCCTTTTCATTGTCGACCACAAGACCATCTAACATCTCAAGAACTTGGGCACCTATCATCATTTCCAGTGCAGAGTCTTCCACTGTGACACCTTTTCAAAAGTTCTTCTTGTCTCTCCTGAATGGGTGGTCAAGAGGGAGGAATTGTCGATGTTTGTCAAACGAAGAAAACTTGCCCCCCTTCTCCAACCGAAAGAACTCCACAGCTGACTTGCATATCGGGCATGGCATCTTCGTGTGAACACACCAGCCACAAAATAACCCATAAGCCAGAAAGTCATGCATGGAATAATGGTACCAAATATGCATTCTGAAGTTTGTCTTTGTGAATCGGTCGTATGTCACTACCCCTTCGTCCCATGCACGGACCAAATCGTCTATCAAAGGCTCCATGTACACACTCATATTAGCCCCCGGGTGTCCTGGAATTATAAGTGACAAGAAAATATTTTGCCGTTGAAAGGCGACACCAGGTGGGAGGTTGAGAGGGATGACGAATACGGGCCAACATGTGTATGGTGAAGAACCCATTCCATAAGGATTGAACCCATCAGTTGCCAGTGCAATGCGTACATTACGAGCCTCATCAGCTTTGTCGGTATGCTTCCGATCGAAGCTTTTCCATGATTCACCATCGGACGGATGTATCATCTTGTCAGTGTATCGGCGTCCAGTTTTGTGCCACGTCATCTGTTTTGCGGATTCCTCGCTCATGAAAAGCCGTTGGATCCTTGGTATGAAAGGAAGGTACCTCAGGATCTTTGCGCCGACTTTTGTTTGCGTCTTCCGACCATCACCAGATTCTAACTCAATGTACCTAGATGCCTTACACTTCGGACAGTACTTATCGTCAGCATGTTCTCCCCTGAATAAGATGCATCCGTTCGGACAAGCATGTATCTGCTCGTACGACATCTTGAGTGCACGAAGGATTTTATTTGACTCATACGTGTTCTTTGGCAGAACGTGATCATCCGGAAGTAGGGTGCCAACTACTGTCAACAGTTGATCGAAGGATTCTCTACTCCAGCTAAACTGGGACTTCACAGCCATTAGACGTGCAATGGCATCCAGTTTAGAAACATTGGTGCACCCGTGAAGGGGTTGTTGTGCCGCATCCAACATGGCGTAAAACGCCTTTGCAGTTTGCTCTGGCTCCTGCTCTGCACTTCCTTCATCGAAAGCCATGTCATGGTCATTTAACATTTCTGCCACCCCGGCTTCAGAATCAAACTCCTCGATCCGTTGTCTCACGACCTCTTCTCTCGCACGATGGCGTTCACCATGCATGGTCCACCGGGTATAGTTCTCTACAAATCCATTGTTGACAAGATCTTTAGTCATCTCCTCATTTGTTTTCATTGCCTTGTTCTTACACTTCCTACAGGGACACCAGGCATGTCGCCGTCCGTTTGCAAATGCCTTCGTCATGAAATCATTGGCCTTCTCAATCCATTCATTTGTGTATTGACCCCTCTTCTGATAGCCCGTGTACATCCACTGACGGTCATCCATCCTAACATATAGACGATATTGCAGTTTAGAGCAATAGAGTAGTAGTGCTAGAGAAAAACCATATGAGATGATAAAGAGACATTCATGTTCTTGGTCGATTCACATAGAAGATGTTTGCTAGATTGGATGATGAGATTTTACCTAAGGTTGAAAGGCCGCTATGTCACTTGTAGATGGAGGAATACATGGAACCAATTTTTTTGTAGCCAAGCTGTACATAAGCTGTACATAGTTTAAGCTGCATTGCTATAGAAATGATGAATACATTTGTTGTTAAAGATAGCTGTTGTTCAAGGATTGTGGCCTTGTGGGCTGTTGTGCTGGACATTTCAGACACCGATGTAATCCTTCGCCAGCTAAAATTGTGACAACTTTGGGAAAAAAGATATCTGTGACACTAGAAGCTCCACCAGGCACCAGCTCCCTGAGTTCATATGCTATCTTCTTTTGATATGTTGCGGAGTGTGGACTAGATTGAAACTGACAACACTTGTTGTTTTAACTTTTGCATGGGAACTAAGGATGTAAATGAAATGACCATCCTACCAATGTTTAATCCTCTATAGAGTGGTCATTTATTATGCCAAAAGCACACCTCTGATGCTCACTCTCCCACATACTAGTCAATGAAGGAATTAAGGATGCATAAGATAGGAAAAAAATGAGTCAAATTTACCTCAATACTGTACATCAAGTATTTTGAAGATAGTAGAAGAGGCTAAAGCAACAAGTATTTTGAATTGGAAGGAGTAGATGGTAGGGCGATGTTGTGCACCTTGGAGGGGTAGCCTGTAGAGAAGGCGGTGTCATGGCTAGGTTGGGTAGACCTATGCTGCTCAGAGAGAAAGAAGGATCTAAATATCAATCCAAGTTAGCCATTTATTGATAATTTCCTCTCTTGTAAACAGGGGAGTTTGCTGACAACAAACAAGTAATTGATGGGAGCATCCTTAACTGCAACTAATTTCTATTCATGCCTTACTTCTGTAGTTCTGTATCTCTAACGTAGGTTACTTAAAGCCCAGACTATAGACGCTTTCTTCTAGGCTTTTTCTGAGATGGCAGTTGCTGCCAGTGTTGATCCTCATTATATGATAGCATTGTACTCCAAATGTATATCTTTTCATTTCTTTGTTTCGCAGACTATTGATGCCCTAGGCTATGGGATGGCAAAAATTGCAGACTTGATGATGAAACATATTCCGGTTCCAGCAATCAGTAACATACAGGTCACGGTTTCTGTAGAAGTTCTTGAGGAAGGTGGTCCAGAACACTCTGTATCAGTCTTGAGTGTAGTCCCTCTGAAGAAATAAAAGTAAGGCTTTCATCGTGTTTCCTGATTTCTAAAGAAAATTGTTTGTCAATACATTTATTCTAAGTAATAACTTTCTGTTTTCAAGGGCTACCTTGACCCAGTTCGTTGTCAGCTGTGTGCCTTTGCCATAGTTTTTCAACACATTACTATATATGTGCTGAGTGTGTATCTTCATTTTAAGAAACAATTCAATCGGTAAATATTATATTTTGTTTTTTAGCAATATTGAGCAGGGGAATTAGATATTTGTTCATCTGGAACCACAATCAGTAATTAGTTTTATTTCCTGATTACTCTGCAGATTAAGTAAACTTGCTTCTTGTTTGCCTTACGTAGCTGGTTTTTACTGTTTAAG
Source organism: Miscanthus floridulus (assembly GCF_019320115.1). NCBI lineage: Eukaryota > Viridiplantae > Streptophyta > Magnoliopsida > Poales > Poaceae > Miscanthus > Miscanthus floridulus. The sequence continues at coordinate 16,096,736 of NC_089593.1, read as the reverse complement.
GACAAAGATGGTTCAAATCTGTACTCAAGAATAATTGATGTCATCAAGTTTGTGTGCAAATTCATTTGCGTGGAAAATAGCAAGTGGGTTCAGTCTTTTGCAAAGTTAACCTGGCCAAGAATTTCTGATCTGGTTATCACACACTTTCTCTCCAAGGTATGGTTCTTCCTGATTTACCAGAGGAAGGGAACTCAAGGACTGCTTGATTTCCTGTGGTTCTTTTAGTGCTCATATCTCATCAGCTACACTGCTACAGTACTACCATTGTGAATTATGATTAGTTTTGCTGTCTAGTGTCTATAATACGAGACAAAACTATTATATCTTAACTTGCATTATCTTCATCAAGCATCTACTTCTGCTAGAACATATGGGGCTTTCCAGCAAGTATAGGTTCTTTGTTTACTGTTAATTGAACTGTGAATCTTTCTTTTGCTATATAAATTAATCCTTTGAATGGTTCAACTGCAACAATATGGTTTGTTTCGATTTTGTAGCCATCGGCCTGTGTATATGCTTCCAATAGTGAGCTCTATGTGATGTTACAAAATATGTATATAAATCACTAAAGCTCATGTTATGTTGACCCTCTAATTTGGTTATAGTATTATACTTTCCTCAAATTGAACACTTGACTTGAGTCCCGCAATAGGAAGAATCATATTTGATAGAAAAAGGAACAAAGTGACCTAAACTTAGTTACTATCCTTACTACAAGCAACTTTGGGATTCGATGAGCTTCCTATTTTCATTTTTCTTCTTTTCTTGTTTGTAGACATTTTCATGGTATAATTCTATAAGTACACTCTATAATGATCTAGTGAAGTTAGTTTTGTTGATTATATCCTCATTAATTGGACTTGACTTACTTCCTCCGTCTTGAAAAGAATGCAATTCTAGTATAATACCGAGTCAAACTATTTTGGTTTGACCAACTCTATACACAAAAGTACGAATATATTTTTTTATACCAAATAAGTGTCATTAGATTCGTCATGTAATATATTTTCATGGTATACCTATTTGGTGTCATTAATATTGACACTATTTTCTATAAACTTGGTCAACTTTAGATACGGGTTTTCTTAATATGGAGCGTTTTGGGGAGTATGCTCTGCCCTGCTTTGTACTTTCTCCCTTGGCTTAATGAAATGACATGCAGCTCTCCTGCATTGTTCTAGAAAACCCCCCTATAATTGCATCCTTTTTAGGACGTAGGTAGTATGTACCACAGTACCAACCTAGCTATGGCTCGGTTCAGAAAACATATATGTAGAATAACTAGAAAATACGTTATCCCTCTAATTCGCACTTTGTATTATCAAACTTATCACCAATTGAAATCTTGAGTCAAATATATCTTTGTAGTTTCATGATGGGAAGAATCAAATTTATTGAAAAATATCAGAGTGATATGAGCTAACTTACAAACTATCCTTATTGGCTACAAGAAACTTAGGGTTCTATGAACTTCCTCGTTTAAGTTTTCTTGTCTGTAGACATTTGCATTGGAAGCCGGTTGTTGCTGTTTCAGGTAATTTTTGACTGATGCTTTAATTATGTGTTTTCAGGCTGTACCCAATGTGGCATCCAAGCTAATTGAGTTCCAAGATGTTGTGCGGAGTGCTTCGGATAGAATCAAAGCAATGGGCCAAGTTTTATCAAAAGCAAGGGATCTATTGTACGATTGCAAGGAAATTACCGAGCGTTTGAGAGCAATGCTTCAGTCAGCAGATGAGCAGGTCCGGAGCTTGGAGGGGAGGAGGCGGCCGCGGCGGCGGCAGTCCCGCGGTGGCGGCGGGTGACCGCCCTCCCCCGGTGGCGGCGGCTGTGGGGGACCGCCCGGTGGCGGCGGTGGTGGAGGGGAGAGAGTGCTCGCCGCCGCCGTTGCTGCTGGGGCCCACCCCACCCCACCTCGCGGGAACGGGAGCGAAGGAGGGAGCACGGGGCGGCGTCGGCGGAGGGGATCGTCGTCTGGTGCGCCGGTGCCGCTGTCTCTCTCTCCGTCTCTCTCTCTCTCTCTCCGTCTCTCCGGTGGCGGCGGCTGTGGGGGACCGCCCGGTGGCGGCGGTGGTGGAGGGGAGGAGGCGGCCGCGGCGGTGGGGAGGCGTGTGCGGTGTGTGTGTGTGCGTCTGTGCACGATTTGGGGGAGAAACGGCTGTGTTGAATGCTTCTGTTTACCGAGTGCCTAGATGTACGGCACTCGGTAAACTCATGTTTACCGAGTGCCTAGATCTACGGCACTCGGTAAATAGAAGCATGGCAGCCCACTGTGGCAGACAGGTGGGCCGTGGCTAACCTTTACCGAGTGTTTCAGGTCACACTCGGTAAAAGTATCCATTATTTCATGCAAAACAAAAAAGAAAAAATGCCAATTTAATCCTAAAATTCACCAAACTTTCACATGAACTATTTCATGTCATCTATTTACTATCTAAAAAATTCTAAGTTCAAATCATATTGTTGAATTTCACTCTTAATAGAAATCCTACTCGTCATTGTGAATGTTTAGCGTCTCTTTGGGAGATGTACCGGTTCGGCAGCGACGAATGTAAAAATACTTCCAAAACGTTATGAAATTTTTTCTATAACATAGATGTATGCTTCAATGTTAATTCTTCCAATCTCGTGATTTATCGAGTTCGATTTTAATTATTACAATTAAATTTACACGATATGTACCTAATTTTCATAAAGAATGAAAATTTTGTGAAATATAGTAAATAAATCGAAATAAACACCATATTTTGGAATGGAGTACTAAATATCATATGTGGATAGAGGAAAAAGAATGAAGGGAAAAACAAGAAATTTGGTTGAATTTTACCGAGTGTTGCGCCAATACACTCGGTAAAAGATAGTGTTTACCGAGTGTTGTGCAGTGACACTCGGTAAACATTTTCGGTCTTTTTTATTTGCTATGGGCGCTTTACGGGCGGAGCTATTACCGTGATTTTTGCCGAGTGTACGCTCATAACACTCGGTAAACATGTCATGCCGTGACGCCGTTCGGCGCACGGTTGCTATCCTAGGTGACGTGGCACCTCAATACCGAGTGTCTAGTTTTACCGAGTGCGCCCCTTCGGTAAACTTGTAGTTTTACCGATTGTCTTAAGTTACCGAGTGTGTGGACTCGGTAAAGCGGTCTACTACCGGGTGTTTTTGTTTTCCGAGTGTTGACACTCGGTAAATATTGTTTTTCGAGTGCCCCGACTTCTGACACTCGGTAATTGTCGGGGCATTCGGTAACTACACAGTCTCCGGTAGTGAGGCTAGCGCCCTTGCTTGGCTGCTGGGCCGGTCTTAGCCAGACAACGATTTCAGGCCCGTCCACGTCCAAGCCACCGATTTGGTGCAGCCTGGCTGCACCCTTCTTACTAGATGGCACTCTAAAACTCCTGGCCATATGGTACTTTAAAAATAGATAACTAAAAACTCTTCAAGATACTCTAAAAATAGGCAACTGCCACTTCCTGACCGTGTGATTGTGATTGATTTCATGGAACACGTACCTGTCACCAGATGGTCTGCACGGCGGGAGGTTGCACCGAATTTTTTTGCCCGTGATTGATAAGTCAACGAGCCGAGCGGATCACCGGCGGCAGGCATGTGTCTGCGGACCGCGGACTGCGCTGCGCGGCGCCGGTGAGCATTTACAATACTGTATGTACTATTCCAGTCCAATACAGAACCTTCGGCAATGAAGCGCGCCTGACAATCCAGCAATTTCATATTCCTCGAACTTCCCGCTCCCCCGCTGACTATCGTATGCAAGCTCTCAACCCCAAGATCTTGCCTACTCGCCTGCCCCCAAAACCCTTCTCCGTACCCGCAACGCTACGATCGGATGCGTACGCCGGCGTCCGGCGGGTGGCGGCTGCACCCGCGGGCAGCGGCGGCGGCAGCAAGCTAACGAGGCGGATAATCAGCAACGTCAAGATCACCTTCCTCTGCGCCTTCGTCACGATCCTCGTCCTCCGCGGCACCGTCGGCGTCAACCGCCGCCTCGTCTACATCGCCGGCACCTCCGACGACAACCGCGCGGCCCCGGCCAGCACCCGAGACGTCGACGACGTCGAGCGCCTCCTCCGCGAGATCCGCGCCGACTCCCACACGGACGCCAACCCCGACGACGACGCGGCGCCGAAGCCCAGCTCCTCGGCGGAGCACTACGACCGCGGCGCCGCGTGGACGACGTCGAACTACAGCCTGGGGCCGCGGGTGACGCGGTGGAACGCCAAGCGGCGGCGGTGGCTGCGCCTGAACCCAGGGTTCCCGTCCCGCGACGCGTGTGGCGGCCCACGGCTGCTGCTGGTCACGGCGTCGCCGCCGGGGCCCTGCGCCAGCCCCGCCGGCGACCGTTTCCTGCTCCGGGCCACCAAGAACAGGCTCGACTACTGCCGCCTCCACGGCATCGAGCTGGTGCACGTCACGGCGCTGCTAGAGGACCCCGAGCTATCGTCGTCGGGCGGCACCGGCGGCGGCGCCGGCGGGTGGGCCAAGCTCGCGCTGCTGCGGCGCCTCATGCTGGCCCACCCGGAGGTGGAGTGGCTGTGGTGGCTGGACGCCGGCGCGCTCGTCACTGACATGGGGTTCGAGCTCCCGATGGCGCGGTACGAGGGCGCGCACCTCGTGGTGCGCAGCGACTCGTACCTCCTCTTCCAGCGCCGGTCCTGGGACGCCGCCAGCACCGCCAGCTTCCTGCTCCGCAACTGCCAGTGGTCGCTGGACCTGCTCGACGCCTGGGCCGTCATGGCGCCCCGGGGCCGCGCCCGCGACGACGCGGGGAAGCTGCTGACGGCCACGCTGGCGGAGCGGCCGCCGGGCGAGGCCGACGACCAGTCCGCGCTCGTCCACCTGCTCATCACCGAGAAGGAGCGGTGGATGGACAGGGTGTACCTCGAGAACCAGTACTACCTCCACGGCGTCTGGACGGGGCTGGTTGGCAAGTTCGAGGAGGCCATGGAGAAGCACCACCCGGGGTTCGGCGACGACCGCTGGCCGTTCGTCACGCACTTCGCCGGCTGCAAGCTTTGCGACGGCAGGTCTACCAGATCCAGGTCCGCCGGCGATGGCGACGGTGGCGGCGGCGAAGGCAAGAATCGCAGTGATGAGTACCCGCTGGAGCGGTGCGTCAGCGGCATGGAGCGCGCCTTCAACTTCGCCGACAACCAGGTGCTCAGGCTCTACGGTTTCCAGCACGAGTCGCTGGCGAGCGACGAGGTCAGGCGGGTGGCGAACCGGTCGGCGAACCCGCTGGAGGCCATGGAGGAGGCTCTCGCTTTCTTGAAGAAACCCAATGAGCCGGATCCATGGAGCAGTGATGTGCGCAAGTATCGAAAGCGCAAAGGAAAGGGAGATTCTGTTCTTGCAACAATCCTGAGGAGACTGGGATGGCGATCCAAGATTTGAAATGTTTTTTCTTCTTTTTTTTATGTGTTTTGGTTGTTCGTGGATTCCAGTTTTATACAATGGAAGGGGAACATATATATATACAGCAAGTGAATTGCCGTTGCTTGCTGGCTCATGACAAATGAAGCATTTCAAGAGGCTATGGTTCAAACCATTGCAATGTTCATAATCTTTTGCAGAAAGAGTATGGTACAGTGCTGCATCAGTGCCATAAATTTTCTACTACTAAACTTGAAATAATTTAAGCAGTGCAGCACCTTTTTTTTTCAAAAATGGAATACCAAAGATATTCAGAGTGCATCATATGGTCTGAAATATCACCGTGTAAGTACTAATTGGTCAGAATTTCCATACATGATCTGTTGCTGAAACAGTACATTCCGCGTAGCATACAGACGAAAAGAATAGCATTGCAATTCTGTAGGCACACTAGCTCACTGACATCTGATCTCTCCTGTGTTTTAGTACAAAAAAACCTAAACAATGTTAATCCGAAGAATGGTGGTGTATTAGTGTCACAGTTCAGTCACATTGTTTGAATTTTCTGCCCTGTTTCATTTTTCTCTGAATCCAACTGAAAGCACCACACATATAACAGCAAATGTTCTGTTTAGTGAAATAGCTTTCATAAAGCTAGTAAGACAAATCAAAACGCAAAAAGAACTGATCAAAACTCGTACGTATAACTGTGTGTCCTCCTCCAAGGCATTCATTCTTGGGCTATCTCTTCTAGGTGCTCGAGAACTTGGCGTCCATCTTGAGCGCCGCTTCCTTTGCCTGGAGCGGGTTGGTGGCTGGGTCGGTGACCCTCCTGACCTTGGCGGTGGTGAGCGAGCGGTGCTGGAATCCGTAGAGCCTGAGCACCTGGTTGTCGGCGAAGTTGAAGGCGCGCTCCATGCCCCGGATGCAGCGGTCCAGCGGGTAGTCCTCGTACCTGCCGCAGGTCTTGCACCCGACGAAGTGGGTGATGAAGGGCCAGCGGTCGTCGCCGAGGCCCGGGTGGTGATCCTCCATCATCTGCTCGTACCTGTCCACCAGCCCCGTCCAGAAGCCATGGAGGTAGAACTCCGTCTCCACGTGCACCTTGTCCATCCACCGCTCCTTCTGCACCAGCAGCAGGTGGATGAGCGCCGACTGGTCGTCGGCGTCGAACGGCGGCCGGCCCGTGAGGCTGGCCGTGAGCAGCTTCCCGGCCTCGACGCGTGACGGTCCCCGGGGACCCATGGGCACCCAGGCGTCCAGCAGGTCCAGCGACCACTGGCAGTTGCGGAGCAGGAAGATGCCGGCGTTGAGCGCGATCCACGACCGCTTCTCGAACAGCAGGTCCGGGTACCCGTGGATGACGAGGTTGGCGCCGTCGTAGCGGGACAGCGGGAGCTCGAACGCCATGTCCGTGAAGATGGCGTCGCTGTCCACCCACCAAATCCACTCCACCTCCGGGTGCGCCAGCATGAGGCGCCGCACCAGCGGCAGCTTGGACCAGTACCCCGTCAGCTCCGGGTCCAGGTGCGCCATGTTGTGCACCACGTCGATGCCGTGGAGCCGGCAGTAGTCGATCTTGTTCTTGGTCGCCTTGAGCAGGTAGTGGTCGCCGACGGGGTTGTCGCAGGGGCCCGGAGGCGACCCGGTGACGAGCAGGACACGCGGCCGTCCCCCGCGCCGCGGGTCGACGGACGGGAACTCCGGGTGCCGGGACATCCACTCCCGCCGCTGCGCGTCCCAGTCCTTCACCTTGGGACCCAGGCTGTACTCCCGCACCTTCACCACCGTCGCCGACGCCGAGAAGTTGCCGAAGCTCGCCGCCGTCGCGTTGCGCTGCGACGGCGTCGACGACGAGCCGTCCTCGACCACGAACACGACGTCGTCCGCCTCGGAGTCGGAGCGGATCTCGGCCAGGATGCGCTCCACGTCCTCGACGACCTTGGCGTCCGCCGCCGCGCCGTCGAGGTCGCCGCTGCTGACCAGGAGGTTGAAGCCGGCGGTGCCGCGGAGGACCAGCACCGTGATGAAGCCGCACAGGAGCGTGATCTTGATGTTGTTCAGCGTCCGTTGCCGCTGCTGCTTCTTGGCGCTGCTGGCACGCAGCCGCCCGCCGCCGGCACCGGGCACCCCCATGTTATGGCTATGCTAGTTCCTTTAGGACCTTCAGATGCAGCAGCAGAGGTGCACCGTGCACGTGTTTCTCTCTCGATCGCTGGGAGCTGCGTGTGATGGCGATCTCGTGGATGTATAGGGGCTAGGGGCTAGGGAGAGCATCGAGAGGGTTTTGCATTGGCCTGCCGACGAGCTAGCTAGCAGGCAGGAACGTTCTGTTTCAGTTGGCACGTTTGTGTGCAGTGGAAGTCAGCGGGGCGCGCGGGAACTTCGAGGGAGAGGTGAATATGAAATCGCTCGAATTTTGGAGCGCTGCAAGCTCATGCTGGGCAGCACGATTCCCGTTCTGCAATCTGCATTATGCTAATCACCGCAGAGGATCTGAATGCTCTCCGTTCCGTTCATCGCTGACTCTTCCTCCGATGTTTTAGCAGCAGCAAACACAAATGACATCGGAGCTCTAAACTAATCTGCACGGGAATCGTAGCACGCGCAAACCATTAATCAAGACAGCGTAGAATGCTAAATTGACATCAATGTTTTACTATTCACATAGGGTGTATGCATGTCCATTCACAGAGTGAGCAGGCAACTGGCTTGGTTACTTACGGCAAATAGCTGGAACATTTTTCGGCGTGTTCGGATGGTGGTATGCACAGTAGATTTCGGATGGTCCCGGATAATTTAATAGTGTTCTGTGAGAGAGAATAAGCTGAAACAAGCGTGAAGTGACCAGCCGAACGCCATTTCCATGTGTGCAGGCCACCGACAGAATCACCGCTCTGGCATCAAGCTGGGGGCACAACTGTTTCTGCGATTTTTACAGTTCACATCTTTTAGGGCCTGTTTAGATGCCGAAAAATTTGGCAAAATGACACTGTAGCAGTTTCGTTGTTATTTGGCAATTAGTGTCCAATCATAGTCTAATTAGGCTTAAAAGATTCGTCTCGTGGATTTCGTCTAAACTGTGTAATTATTTTTATTTTTTATTTATATTTAATACTTCATACATGCATCCAAAGATTCGATGTGACGGGGAATCTTGAAAAATTTAGCATTTTGGGAGGAAACTAAAACCTTATTTGGAAAGGCAGCAGGAGATCTATATATATAGCAGCATTAAATTAGGGAAGGGAGGGAGTTAGGCGTGTATTTTCTAGTACTAGGATGGATGACCACTTGAAATTAGTTTAGGGACCTAAATGCATAATTCAGGATCTGGATGAGAACTTGAGACAAGCTTAGGGAGGTAAACACATACTTTAAAAGTACCAGGACCTGGATGAGAACTTGAGACAAACTTAGGGAGGTAAATGTGCAATTTAAAAGTATCGAGACCTAGATGAGAACTCATGACAAGTTTGAGGACCGCCGGTGAAATTTACTCTTAAAAAACTTTAAAAAATATACACCTTTAGATGTTATGATGATTGAACCGTTTAGATTAAATAAAAAAAATCAATAACAAATATAACATAATGCTTTAGGTTTCAACAAAGCCAAATATCAATAATCCAATGGTAACACCGAAAGAACAGTCCTCCTATAGGCCTTATTTTGCAAGGCTCTAGCTTCGAGGTCTCGTGGTTCTGCCAAACGCACACAAAAAAAAAAGACTCTTCGTAAGGAGCCCAGAGGAGCTAGAGAAAAAAAGTGTCTTGTCATAGCTCCTCCTCATAAACTTAATATAAATGGAAAAAGTCTACTTAACCCTTCCATCTTTCATACTTGGTCTACTTCACCCTCCAACTATAAAATCGTCTGTTTTACCCCCTGAACTTTCTAAAACCGTCTATTTTACCCCCTGGGCGGTTTTCAGCGGTGGTCTTGCTACAGTAACTCATAGAAAAATCATAAAATGAAAAATCTAATTTTATTGGACTCCACATGAGTAGATCTACACAGTGAATATATAATACGGTATGCTTTAGTACAATTTTTTTTTTGTAGCTTTAGATTAATTGGAAAATCCAATTTTGTCTGTAATTAATTAGAATTTATCTATAACTAAGTTATACATAGTCCAATGAGTACGAAATTTTTACTATAGTTCAAGCATACAATAATTAGCGTACCATAAAAATTTCACCACAATTGGACCATAGAAGCTGCAGCTATGAATTATTCCAATTAATTACAGACAAAATTAGATTTTCCAATTAATCTAAGGCTACAGTAAAAAATTTATACTAAAGCATACTGTATTATATATTCACTATGTAGATCTACTCATGTGGAGTCCAACAAAATTAGATTTTTTATTTTATAATTTTTCTATGATTTACTGTGATTTTTCAAAGATTCACCTAAAATTTTAAAAAAGAAAATCCAAACCATTGTTACTGTAGCAAACATGATGTTACTGTAGCAAGCCGCTGTCAAAAACCGCCCCGGGGGGGGTGTTAAAATAGACGGTTTTAAAAAATTCAGGGGGTAAAACAGACGGTTTCATAGTTGGGGGGTGAAGTAGACCATGTATGAAAGGTGGGGGGGTTAAGTAGACTTTTTCCTAATACAAATTAATATAAAACTGCCACTGGAGCTATTTTAGATAAACGTTTTTCAGATGGCTTCAGCTCTACCTGAGAAGCTGCTCTACATGAGAAGCCAGAAACTAGAGCCCTTTTAAGAGGAGTCGGAATCCTACCAAATAGGACCTAAATAAAGAATTACTCCACTAATCCCAAAAAATTGAAATTTCTCATAAAAAGAAAATAAAACATCACTATTCGAAATTGCAACGGTCCCTTGAGTTTCACTGGAGCCTCCAATTGTGCTAGGCATGGTTGTCTATGTAACATTACAAAATACAAAAAACATGAATAATATGCAAAAAACGTCAACTATTATATACTACACCAAATTACCTTTTTTCAGTTCGCTTGGCCAGATTGTCCTTGACTAACACTACTCCGCCCTCTAAATAGGTGCCATAGAAAAATCTTGATATTTAGTGAAGTACCATTTTTTTTATAGAACTGATCCAAATTAGAGAAGCTTGACTTAGTTTGTCCAGACACCATGCAGAGTCCGATTTGAAATACAAATTGGAACGTATGAATGATGGTTGGATAAATCTATAAGCCTCTCATGTCCATACGAATTAGAGCAGTGTACATCCATATATGGTATAGAGTACGATTTTAGATGAATTGAAACACTTTTGAATAAATCTACGTGCTGCAAGTTATCTAGTTATTTTTTTAAAAAAATGTATTTTCCCTGTCACAAAAGAATATACTCCATTCTATTATGATTTGAAACTAACAGACTCGATCCAGCCCACTCCCCCAGCCCACAAATACGAAGCCCGTGCAGGACTTGGAGTCGGGCTTCACAGCCCGCTTACTGTTAGATGATAGATATCTTCACCTATGTCTATGTACATTGTATCTTGTAGATAGGATTAGTTCCTAGTTTGTAGCTAGCAACCTTGACTCTAGTTTGTTGTACAAGTTAGTTAGAGCTAGGAAGATCTTATCTATTGTAAACGTGACCTCTTGTACAAGCCATGGTGGGGGCTATTCCCACTATATATAACACGGAACCGAGAACCCCAAAAGGGCATCTCGTTAACCCTAATTTCACATGGTATTAGAGCAGTCTCCCCACGGAGCTTTCATCATGTCCTCCTCCTCCTCCGCAGCGCAGCACGCCGTCCTTTCCTCCCTCGGTTTCTTGTTGGTCAGCGAAAAACTAACCCATGGGAACTTCCCACTATGGCGCGCTCATCCTAGGTATGTTTGCAAGTTAGACAAAGCTCTCTATGGTCTAAAACAAGCTCCACGTGCATGGTACGCTAGGTTGTGTGCAAAACTGGTATCCTTGGGGTTCATACCATCGAAGGCTGACACGTCATTGTTTTATTATAATAAGGGAAAACATAAGTTGTTTGTCCTAGTGTATGTGGATGACATAATTGTGGCAAGCTCATCTCCAGAGGCAACTAAGGTGCTACTCAGTGACTTGCAGAAGGAGTTTGCATTGAAAGATCTTGGGGATCTACATTACTTTCTAGGGATAGAAGTCAATAAGATCAAGGATGGCCTAATTCTTACACAACGGAGATATGCATCAGATATCTTGGCTCGGTCAGGGATGAGCAGGTGCAAAGCTATTGATACACCACTGTCCACTACAGAAAAGCTTAGTGCCTATGAAGGACACGCACTAGGGCCAAATGATTCCACCAAATACAGAAGTCTGGTAGGAGCTCTCCAATATTTGACACTCACTCGTCCAGATTTGTGTTTTGCTGTGAATAAAATCTGCCAATATCTGCATGCACCGACTACAACACATTGGAGTGCAGCCAAGCGCATTCTGAGATATGTACAAGGGACATTGAATCTTGGACTTAAGATTGGAAACTCAAAGACAATGAGAGTTAGTGCCTTTTCGGATGCAGACTGGGTAGGGTGCGTTGATGATAGAAGATCCACAGGTGGTTTTGCAGTGTTTCTGGGTGAGAACCTCATTTCATGGAGTGCCCAGAAGCAAGCAACTGTGTCACGCTCAAGCACAGAAGCTGAGTATAAGTCACATGCAAATGCAACTGCGGAAATAATATGGATTCAAAAGTTGCTAGTGGAACTTGGGGTTCCTCATCCTCCTCAAGCTCGGTTGTGGTGTGACAACCTAGGTGCAAAATACCTCTCTGCCAACCCAGTGTTCCATGCAAGAACAAAACACATTGAAATTGACTTCCACTTTGTTCGTGAAAGGGTAGCACAGAGGTTATTAGAGATTCGGTTCATTAGTACTAATGACCAGGTAGTAGATGGTTTCACCGAAGCTCTATCGCGTGTAAAACTACGAGAATTCAGAAACAATCTCAACCTTGCATGTGGCTGAGATTGAGGAGGGGTGTTAGATGATAGATATCTTCACCTATGTCTATGTACATTGTATCTCGTAGATAGGATAGTTCCTAGTTTGTAGCTAGCAACCTTGACTCTAGTCTGTTGTACAAGTTAGTTAGTTAGAGCTAGGAAGATCTTATCTGTTGTAAACGTGATCTTTTGTACAAGCCATGGTGGGGGCTATTCCCACTACATATAACATGGAACCGAGAACCCCAAAAGGGCATCTCGTTAACCCAAATTTCACACTTACTACACTTGAAAAAAAAACAAGGGCTCCTTTGGATTGAGGGTGAAACGTATGAAAAACATAGGATTGGATATCCTAAGGAATTGGACACTGTTTACCCTTTTGGGTCGCAGGAATCGATCGTCGGAAAAACGGAGGAAATATTCCTATGCCAACCATTCCAGAGGAAAAAACGGAGGAAACTAACATCCACGCCGGCCTCTTTTTTTCCATTCCTTCGCGATCACGTCCAGCGACCTCATCGCAGAAGCACGGCATAGACGAAGTCAAAAAAGAAAAAGAAAAAAGCAAAGGAGCTCAAAGCGCTGGTCCGGCCGCCTGCCGCCGCTGCAACTCGTCGTCGGCCGCCCGCCATGCCAGTGCGAGCTTGAGCTCGTCGTTGCTCGCCCGCTAGCCGCGTTAGAGCTCGAGCGCCTCAACGCTCCGGGCTGCTGCACCGTGCTTGCCGCTCGAGCTGCTTGCCGCACCGTAGGTCGAGCTCGCTCATTCCGCATCTGTCAGCTACTCGGATGGCGCGCGTCCTGCCTGCCTGCTGCCTGCTGCCTGCTGCCTGCGATGGACTCTGAGAGACAGGGCGAGCGGATGAAAACAAATGTGGGAGAGGATAAGATCGAGTTTCTTTTCTTTCTTTTCTTTTTTTTTGTTCGGCGGCGGTTCCGAGGCCGGAGACTACGAGGGCTTCTAGGGTAACCACGTACATGTACGATACAATAATATCTTTGCAATTCTTTACGACATAACTCAAAATACAAGACTCATTTTATATTTAGGTAACACTATATATAAATGGTTCAATACTTATTTTTTATCTTCTTCAATAACAGTAACTAAAAGAGAATCCTTTCTGCAAATAAGTCTTTAGAAGAGATGATACTCATATTTAGGTTGTGCCTCTACTGTAATCCAAAATAAGACTCGTATATACATCCATTTTAAGATTGGATCTTCATACGGGTCATCCATTGGAGATAGCCTAACGATGTGATTTAAGTTTCCTAAGTTTCTATTCATACGAATTTTCTGTGTTCGTCCAAACAACCACCGATCCAAAATTTCCTATGATTTTGATTCTTTGTTTTTAATATACAATCATATCTTATTCCTATATTTTTTCAATCCTGTGTTTTTTCAATCCTAGATTCCAAAGAGGCCAAGTGACGGAGGAAACAAAGCACACCAAACTACCAAACCAACAGCGACAGCAATGCCGTTCCCCGTGCGCCTCCCGCCGCCATCAACCACCGCGGCCGCGGTCGCTGCCACTGTCGGGGCTGTACTCTCCGCCGTCGCGCTCCGCCGCTACCTGTCCACTTCCCGCCACCACCCATCCGTCCGCGTGTCCACATCCGTGGCCACCGGAGCAGCCACCACGCTCGTGGCATACGGAATCAGCGTAGGAGCAGGAGCTGCTGGCCTCCGCTGCCGGTTCCGTCGTCCTAGAGGAGGGCGAGCCGGCCGGTGAGGTCTCCGTCGCGCTCTACTACGAGGGCGCAGGCTTCGACGCCGCCGCGTACATGAGCGAGCTCCGGGCGCGCCGGTTTGGGAGGTGGATGCTCTGGACGCCTAGGATTGGTTCCACGCAGGATCTCATCGCGCGGTGAGTGCGATGTCTGGTTTCGTGCCCGGGGGATTGGGTTTTCGTTTAGTCTTATTTTACTCTGTTTGACTTGGCGCATCAGCTCGTGTTCGTAGGAACTTTGCAAAGCTACCGGTGGGTGTTGTGTGCGTTGCCAACGTGCAGTTCAAAGGGAGAGGTCCGCATGATTAGGGGCTTGCTTGTTGCTGTTAGGCCCTGTTCGCTTGTCTTCTAATTCATACTTTTCAGTTTTTTTTTCAGTCGGAACAACATTTTTCTCTCACCACAAATCAGCTGGAACAGTGTTTCGGCTTGTTTTTTCAACGAAGCGAACGGGCAGTGTTTTAGTCCTGATGAATTTGCAACTTTGGTTACAAAGCTCTCGAGTTTTATTTCAGACGAGATTGATGCATTCTTGTATTTCTGATAATCATCGATGAAACTTTTTTTTTTTGAGAACGTGCATAGCAAATGTTTCATTAAAAAGAAGTTTAGAAGATTTATACATCCAACATCATATCATGGCGAGGTGCCATGACAGATGGGTTGAACATGAACACAAGGCACCGTTAGACGGTGGAACGCACGCTGTTGTAACTAACTAAGAGACTAAATGTGCGACCGAAGAGCTTGCGACGTTGAGGGAACCCATGCTTAAGACGCCTGCTGCGGCGCCTGCCTCTTGCGAGCACCAGCCAAGGGGAAGAGCTCACGCATGGCTGCGCAATTGGAGGAAGACAACGGCTCTTGGAATGTCTCGTGGAATCGAGTCGTGATGGACGCGTCAGGCGTCGCTGGCGAAGACCACGGAGCGCTCGCCGAGGGCCGCCATTTGGTGAGCATTACCCGCTTGGCCTGCTTCTCCGGGTTTGGTCCACATTAGACGGACTTGGCTACGAGTCTGTCACTGTGCCGCAGCACGAGACTTTCGACAGGCACGCGCGAGACGCGAAGGCGCGGCGGCGACTGGACCAGCGGCTTGTCGAGCGGTAGCTTTAGACTAGCAATGAAGTCTTGGACTGAGTTGGGCTAGACTGAAGGATTACCGGCACCAGTCGTGTTGTCTTGAGATGATACCTCATTAACAGGAGACTGAGCGGGTGGAAGCGGCCCAGTCGGCGGTCCATTGCAAGAAGGAGGCCCAACCATGCACCCGCTTCCCTCTGTTACCACCTGGACGCGTGGCGACACCAGAGAAGTGTCCACATAGTCCCCAGCGATGTCCAGAGGAGTCACAATCTCTAGGCTTGCTGGCACATCAGGGACCACGTCTCCAAGATGAACGGGTGAGACGTTTGTCCTCGTCGTGTGGTCATGCTCCTCAGCGACCACATCGGCTGCCCAAGACGACTGCGCAGGCGCACTTTGCTGTGACATCTCCGGCTCAAAAGGTGCAGCCCGCAGGCATTGCTAGGATTTAAAATTCAAACTGCAGGGAGGCCTCAGATGCCTGGGAGGTATGCGACACAGGCTCTGACGTGGGATGGTGATGAGTCTCCACTGTCAGCAGTTGGACCCACTTGCATGTGCCACATGACCATGGACTGCCCCCTGGTTGGGCCGGGCATGGGAAGGACCCGACGACGACGGTGGGACCCCAGTGACCCAGCGGAGGGGACGGCGGCGGAGTGGCTGGAGGTGGGTGCTGCGACGATGTTGAAGAAGACGACGTCGGGTGGCGTCCAGGCTTAGCTGTGCTAGGCGGCGGTGGCAGCCGGCGCTAGTCCTAGAGCCGAAGGTGGTGTCACGACGCTTCTCTTGCCCTAGCGACATTGCGTGAAGAAGAACGGCCACGCTTGCACTCCTATGCATGGTGGCCCGTGTGTCTGCAGAGCAGGCAGTAGGACGGGAAGTGGCAATCAGCAGCGACATGGTCCCCAGCCAGACAGTTGAAGCATAGGCCGACCAGGAACGGCGGGACCGGACGTGGGCGCGAGGCGCGGGGCCGACAGTGCCAGCGACGACGGCTCTCAACGAGTGTGAAGCCTTCAGCGTCGACACGTGCACCAGGCCAGGGGACATGGTGGCATGAACGGGAATCTTGTGCCGTGGAACGAGTGGGGGCGGGTGCACCTCAACACGACTGCGCGGCGGAGGACGACAATGAGCGTCAGCCATAGGCCCCACCCAAATGTCGTCGCGTGGTGGAGGGGAGCGATGAGCATCCGCCATGAACCCCAACCTATTGTCACCGCGCTACGGAGGGGTGCGTCGGGCATCCGCCATGAACCCGGACCCATTGCCACATGCGCAGGAACGGTGCATCCTATGGCTTGTGGCCAAGATAGCCTTGCCCCTGCCGTTGTCCACGACAGGGGATGGCTCGAGCGACTCATCAGAGTATCAGACGATGCTTCGGATTCGGAGAAGGGCAGCATATCCTATCCAGCCTAGGTGGACGGGCCTGCGACTACCGGAGAGGAAGGTGCCTAAGGGGTGTCGAAGGGGGAGAGCGACCTTGCAGCCTGCTCTAGGACGGCGTTGGTTGCGGCCGCCAGGGGAGGCAGCTTGGTGGAGGTCCCACCAGGATCTTCAGAGCCGCCGGACTCCATGGACTCTTTGGACGAAGATCCGGTCGACGCGGGAACAGGGGAGGCACGACGGGTTGAGGCCAAAGTAGCCCGCGATCCAGGGGAAGCGGAGTAGCTAGCCTCTACCAGTGCGGCCGTCTTCGCTGGCAGTGGCGGTAGCGGTGCCGGCGATGGGGGGATGCCGCGTCGGGCAAGGTGGAGGTGGCTCGCGGGTGGGATGTGGGAGAGGGAGGGGGAGGGGGAGGGGAGGTGGAGGCGGAGGTGGGTGCTAGTGCCGAGGAGGCAGCGGGCGCCGCCGCCGGCGGTGAGGTGGGACCCGCCAGGGGCTAGGGTTCATCATCAATGAAAGTGATGAAACTATCTGTTGAATGTTGCGTAATCTTTAAGATCAATTGCTTGAAAAATCCAGTCTTAGTCAATAGTCAATACAAGTAGAATCTGACTGTAGTGTGACACCTCTTTATCAAAATAACTGTTTTAATTGATCCTACTTTCTTGTGGCAATTGAAATTCATTGGTTTAACACATTATCATACATAACATTTCATTTTTTTCTTTATCTTTCTAATCACATAATTATAGTACGCACTATGTGCTATTGAGAGGTAACAAATTTAATCTTTGCTCATGAATCGTGCAGGCCGTTCAAAGAATGCATGGGAATCGCCACCAGGCTGTCTCATGTTCTCTTTCACATCACAGATGCTGTGGATGCACGGAAGTTGCCCCTTATGCAATATATGGTCTGCCTTTCTATAACCGAAGCTATCAAGGAGCTATGCCGTGCCAAGGTTAGGTTATACTTCAGTGTAGTCATGTTTGCTGCTTATTGATTGCATTACGATCCCCTATTTTCTTTAGGCTAACTACCTCAATTGCCATTTCATTCTGCCTTTGTGATAAAACTCAGGGACTACCATAACTTGATGTGAGGATAAAATGGCCAAATGATCTTTATCTGAAAGGATTAAAAGTTGGTGGCATTCTATGCACCCACTACTGGAAACAGAGACTTTGCCGAGTGCAAAATTCTTTGCCGAGTGTTAAAAATCGGGCACTCGGCAAAGACCTTGCACTCGGCAAAGAAATCTTTGCCGAGTGCCGGCAACTCGGCAAACACGGGCACTCGGCAAAGGACTTCTTTGCCG
Organism: Miscanthus floridulus; assembly: GCF_019320115.1. Taxonomy (NCBI): domain Eukaryota; kingdom Viridiplantae; phylum Streptophyta; class Magnoliopsida; order Poales; family Poaceae; genus Miscanthus; species Miscanthus floridulus. The sequence goes on along the minus strand of NC_089593.1, from coordinate 16,078,863 downwards.
AGTGCCAGACTCTCGGCAAAATCTCTACACTCGGCATAGGCTGCCCGTGAAACGGCGTCCTGTCACGGCCTTCTTTGCCGAGCGCCTGCGATTAGGCACTCGGCAAAGATTTGTTTTTTTTTGTTTTTAATTTCTTTGTCGAGTGCCCCAGATCTGGCACTCGGCAAAGATTTAAATTTTTTTTTTAAAATTCTTTGCCGAGCGTCTCAGATCTGGCGCTCGGCAAAGAAAATTTTTTTATTTTTAAAATACTTTGCCGAGTGCCCCCTGGACGGCACTCGGCAAAGATTTATTTTTTTTTTATTATTTCTTTGTCGAGTGCTCCTGTGGATGCACTCGGCAAAGAGGAAATTTTTTTAAAAAAATTAAACATTCTTTGCCGAGTGCCTGATGGTTGGCACTCGGCAAAGACACCCTTTGCCGAGTGCCATGCCCCGGCACTCGGCAAAGTTTTTTTGTTTTTTTTGTTTTTGGCCTCCAATTTTTTTGTGCAGCCTTTTTAAAGCACCAGGAACTCCTAGTTACAATTTGGGGATTTTTTGTGGCTTTTTGTTATATTTAGTTACTTTATTTTGTTTACTTAAATTTTTCTGGAAATTAGAAATTTGAACTGCACGTGGTACGAATAATGGAGTTTAATGATTCAAAAATTGATAGTCATGTTAGTGAGTGTTGTGAGAGGCCGTATCCAGGAACGGACCCGAAATTTTGGACATTTTGTTCACGAAACATGTCCGCGAAATTGCGTGTGAAGTGTTTATAAATTTTATAAAAAGCAAACGAAGTCCGAAAATCATGAAACTTGTTGAGATGTCGTGATATCATATGTGGAGGCTATGATAAAATTTTAGAAGATTTCATGCACGTTGTCACGTTGTCAGAAAATTTCAGAAAATCATGAAACATGTGGAGATGTCCTGGTTTGTAAGCATCGTACGTGACAACGTGCACGAAATCTTCTGAAATTTTTATCATAGCCTCCACATATGATATCACGACATCTCAACAAGTTTCATGATTTTTGGACTTCGTTTGCTTTTTATAGAATTTATAAACACTTCACACGCAATTTCGCGGACATGTTTCGTGAACAAAATGTCCGAAATTTCGGGTCCGTACCTGGATACGGCCTCTCACAACACTCACTAATATGACTATCAATTTTTGAATCATTAAACTCCATTATTCGTACCACGTGCAGTTCAAATTTCTAATTTCCGGAAAAATTCAAGTAAACGAAATAAAGTAACTAAATATAACAAAAAGCCACAAAAAATCCCCAAATTGTAACTAGAAGTTCCTGGTGCTTTAAAAAGGTTGCACAAAAAAATTGGAGGCCAAAAACAAAAAAACTTTGCCGAGTGCCGGGGCATGGCACTCGGCAAAGGGTGTCTTTGCCGAGTGCCAACCATCAGGCACTCGGCAAAGAATGTTTTAATTTTTTTTTAAAAATTCCTCTTTGCCGAGTGCATCTACAGGAGCACTCGGCAAAGAAATAATAAAAAAAATCTTTGCCCAGTGCCGTGCAGGGGCACTCGGCAAAGTATTTTAAAAATAAAAAAATTTTCTTTGCCGAGCGCCAGATCTGAGACGCTCGGCAAAGAATTTTAAAAAAAATTAAATCTTTGCCGAGTGCCAGATCTGGGGCACTCGGCAAAGAAATTAAAAACAAAAAAACAAATCTTTGCCGAGTGCCTCCCTGATCCGGCACTCGGCAAAGCCGCGGACTTAGCGGTTTTTGACCGGCCGGGCAGTCACAGCCAGCCACCCCGCGCCCAACACCGTCCCGCTCGCCCGCGCCGCCACCGGCCGCCCGCGCGCCCGCGCCACCCGGCCGCCGCGCTACCCGCGCGCCTGCACACCCGCGCGCCCTGCGCCCGCGCCGCCCGCGCGCCCGCGTGCCCGCGCGCCCGGCCGCCCACGCCGCCTTGCCCTCGCTGCCCACGCGCTCGGCTGCCCACGCGCCGTGCCCTCGGCCGGCCCTGCCCCCGGCCGCGCCGCCCGCTGCCGTCGTGCCCTGCCATCGGCCGTGCCGTGCCCCCGACCGGCCCTTCCCCCAGCCGCGCCGCCCGCTGCCCGCGCGCCAGGCCACGCCGTGCCCCCGGCTGGCCCTTTCCCCGGCCGCGCCGCCCTGACCCCGGCCGGCCCTGCGCCCCGGTCGCGCCTTTTTTCCGGCCTTGCCCTGCCCCCGGCCGCGCCCCGTGGACCACCCGCCCTGACACCATCCGTGCTCGACCCCGTCCCCGACTCTGCCCGATCCTGACGCCGCCTGCCCCTACCCCATAGCCCGTCAGGTATGCCTTCTCACTTATTATTGTCGAGGTAGTGGTAGTTGTAGTAGTATTAGTTGTACTAGTGGTAGTATTAGTACAACTAGTGGTAGTATTAGTAGTAGAATTAGTGGTAGTAGTAGTAGAAGTAGTGGTAGTAGTAGTAGTACAACTAATGGTAGTAGTTGTAGCAATAGTGGTAGTAGTAGAAGAACCAATGGTAGTAGTGGTAGCAATAGTGAAAGTAGTAGTACAAGTAGTGGTACTACTTGGATATATTCTTCTGCATGGATTGATATCCAAACTACATGGCTTCTATTGAGCCATATATGCTTGTCAGCCATCGTGCCGTTGTTTTTTGCAGGTTTTGGAAACCTCACCGTGCAGGGGAGGTTCTGCCGAATTTTTTTGTAAATGACAGTATTTTGTTCTATTTTTGTAGAGAAGAGCCCGTCAGAGTTGAGTCGGAGTTCTCGCCATTGTGTCGGTCTGCCTGTACCGCGTCGTCTCGCCACTGCACCGACCCGCCACGGCCCCGCTAGCCTAACTCCGTCGCCACCCTAGGTATAACCCCTCTTTTCGTATCATTGTCGTAGATCGCGTAACCCAGTTAGGCGTCTCCCATTCGAAAGAGATACGGTTGGAGGTATGCAGATCTTTGCATATCTATGACCGTATCTATTTTGGATTGTCCACGCTTTTTGGACAGCCCGCGGATGCGTAGATGGGTTAGTTTCCATGTTCTGCTGTAGTCCGAGATAGAGTTTCGGCATCACCTCCCTGTTATTCTCCGGATACACACTCTTCTTTGGCAGGACGTGTATCTGGAGAACAGCGGGGAGGTGCTGCTGAAATTTTGTCTCGGATAGGAGTAGAGCATGGAAACTAACCTCATCTACGCATCTGCGGGTGGGATTAGGACCTATCCTCACCTATTAGACAGTAGGAACACCATGTAGATGCAATTGATGGTTACATTACTCGCCGATACATATGTTAGAGGATGGATGACCGTCAGTGGATGTACACGGGCTGGAGAAGTCAGAGTGATTACACCACGGAATGGATGAACAAGACCGATGCTTTCTTGAACAGTGCATTTGGCAACGCTGCTAAAGGACATTGCCTAGTTTTGTGTCCCTACAGCAAATGTGGAAATAGGAGAAGGGTAAACAAGGTGGAAATGGGTAAACATCTTGTGAAGAATGGATTTACGCCGGACTACACCTGGTGGGTCCACCATGGTGAAGCCCATCGTATGAGAGAGGAGGTGGTGAGACCACGAGTGGAGGCTTTTGATGCTGATGCCGGGGTAGCAGACATGTTAGATGACTTTCACCAAGGACAGTTCGATGAGGGACGTGAGAAGGAGGAGATGGAAGCAGCCGCACAGGCGTTCTACGATATGATGGACTCGGCACAGAAACCCCTTCATGATCGGTCAACGGTGTCTCAACTGGATGCCATTGGACGCTTAATGGGGTTGAAGTCTGAGTTAAACTTAAGTCGACCTGACTTTGATAAGATGTTGGCCGTGATTGGCACCTTGCTTCCGGAGGGCCACATTCTGCCGAAGAGCATGTACGAGTCACAGAAACTCCTTCGAGCACTTAAGATGCCGTATGAGCAGATACATGCTTGTTCGAAAGGATGCCTCCTATTTAGGAAAGAACACGAGCATGCAAAGTTCTATCCAAAGTGTAAATCCTCCAGGTACCTGGAGGTAGACTCTGATGATGGCCAGAAGAGGCAACTTACGATCCCCATGAAAATCCTACGGTACCTTCCATTCCTACCGAGGATTCAACGGCTATACATGACCGAGGAATCCGCGAAACAGATGACATGGCACAAAAATGGCAAACGGTACAATCCTGACAAGATGGTACATCCATCCGATGGTGAAGCTTGGATCCGCTTTAATGACAAACATCGTGACAAAGCAGATGAGGCTCGTAATGTACGTGTCGCATTGGCAACAGATGGGTTCAATCCTTATGGAATGATGGCTGCCCCATACACATGTTGGCCCGTCTTTGATGAGTTGGACAATGTTAATAGTGATGATGAGACTTATGATCCAGCTAATTTCAATCATGAAGATTATTTCTAATACATGTAATATTATGTTTTTTGTAATTATGTTTTGTTCATTTTTTCATATATTTCTAATACATGTAATACTATGTTTTTTGTAATTATGTTTTGTTTATTTTTGCACCTATTTCTAATTACGTCTTGTTTTTCTTTTTTATTGCAGGTGATTGAACAAAGATGGCGGACGACCGTCATAGGTCTGTGAACTCGATTTACCAAAGACCACGCCGGTCGCAGGAGGGGGTGGAGGGGGCGGCAGAGGGATTGAACAGGAGGAGGAGGACCGCTAGCCGCAGGAGGGGGCTGTCTCCTCCCACGCCACATGAGGAGGACCGCCAGCCGCAGGAGGAGGTGGCGCCCATGGATGAGTTAGACGAGGAGTTGGTTCGGCAGACGGAGGAGGAGGAGGAGGAGGTGGAGGAGGAGGAGGGGGGGGGGGAGGCGGCAGGCATGGGTTCCGCTTCCTCCAACTCCTCTTCAAGTGTCTACTTGTGAGGTCCCACGAGCCTCCCACAGGTTTCGCTTCCTCACCAACGCCTAGTGATTCACCCCGAAGGACAAAAGTAAGTAACTATATATGTTATCACCACTACTTCATATGATATGATGAAAAAACTAATAATTTTTCTTAATTACTTGTGCAGGAACTGGGTGGTTGTGTCGGGTGGTAGCGCACGGCTAGTCAACGGCATCCTGGGTCTTCTGTGCAGGCAGCACTTCCCTGGCATTGTCATGTACGCATCGAAGACGGACCCGGCCTACTCGTTTGACCACTATGTTGTCGCCTCCGATGCGGAGTACCCCAACAAGGCGGCGCGGGTGAAGGCAGAGTTTTGGGTAAGTCTCCCTTACACAACATTGCTCAATACGTCGCATTCATTAGACTTTTCTTGAAATAATGAATCGATACATCGCTTTTGTATGCAGACTTATTACAGATGCGAGGAGGGATTTGAGGCCAGGGCGGAGCAGGCGACTACCAAAGCCTGTAAAAAACTCATCACCGACATGCATCACGAGGCGCGCATCTAGGCTATCGTAACCTACTACGGGTCGAAGCTTGGAGAGAGGAAAACCAAGAAAGATGCAAGAGAGATGTAGCTGACCCGGGAGCAGTACCTTGAGGTAAATGAAGAACATCAATATTGATTCAATTTAAGATTAAGTTGGTTTAATTTGATCTTCTTATATGTCCAATACTTGATGACGTGTAGGTGATTCCCTGGTGGTGCCAAGCGTATCCCGAGTGCTGGGCGATGATGGTGGACAGGTGGTTCACGGAGGAGTACCTCAAGATGCACAGGGATGCCCGGGACCGTCATTTACTGATGCAAGGTCCAGCACACCATCAAGGCAGCCGCAACCTCGCCGGATACAAACAAGCATGGGTACGCGAATTGATTTATCTATTGTCACGCTCAGTTCTATCTGATTTCTAATCATCGTGCTGTCTTTCTCGCAGTCGGCATCACATAGTGGCCAGGCTTGCTTGGACTTCTAGGCATGGTGTATGGCCCACAAGGGTAAGGCGACGTCCAACGTCTCCGTCAACCTGGAGGACCCGCCCGAGGCATACACGAACCCGAGCGTCCACTCCCGCATCAGTGAGTACACTGAGGTGGCGAGGTTGCTCCATGGGGCAGACCACAATCCGAGCACCTAGGACTTCGATGGAGAGGCCGTCATGAGGGCGGGGCAAGGCAAGAAGCATGGGTGGTTCTGGCTTGGCGACGGCGTCATCGACACGGCCTCTACTCCCTCTCTCTCCCAGATCCAAGCACGGAGCACGAGCGAGAGCCCGGCCATTCGCACACGGCCGACCGCTGCACAGCACCGGGTCGACGCACTCGAGGTTATTCCTATTTTACTCGTCATACATTGATCTTTACACACCTTAATTAGCTTTGCATTACTGAAACATTGGAGTGAAATATTGCAGGCCCGGCTGGAACAAGAAATGAAGGAACGTCAGGAGCTGGGGGCCCAGTTGGAGGCCGAGCGGGCCGAGCGGCAGGCCCAGGCGTAGAGGCTGATGGATATTACGGATTTCCTACAAGGGCTTGGGCAACGTATGGGCTTGTCTCTGCCACCTGGGCTGTTGGTTCCACCTCCGCCTCCGCGTCCTGCAGCTGCAGCTACTCCTGTGAGTATCAAAGTTTTTTAATTTCGCTTGTGCTTTGCTTGTATGGCCTCTATCGTCCTAGATTAGCTATCAAAATAATTTTGTCTCACATGCAATCTTTTCTCCTTTGTGCAGTCTCCATCTGACGGTGGTTCGAATAATCCACCTCATGCACCTACGAATGATGCATCTGGGCCTTCACCACAATCGCAGTGGCCGAGATGAGTACATGTTGTATTTTTTACATTTGTTGTTCACTTGGTGATGGACTTGTGATATACTTGTGATGCACTTGTGGACTTTGATGGACTTGTAAACTTATTTGGATGGACTTGAGCACTTATTATTATATATTGTGATGGATGTGATATGGGCGGATGGATGTGTGGATGGATGAGATATATATGTGATGGATGAGATATATATGTGATGGATGAGATATATATGCGATGGATGAGATACATATGCGATGGATGAGATATATATATGTGATGTATGTTTATATGAATGTATTTGTCATGATGGAATGCAAAAAAAAAATTGCCGTTTTGGGTCACTTTGCCGAGCGCAATGGTCACAACACTCGGCAAAGCTGGTAAAATGGGCGACCAAAAAATAGATTTTCCAGCTTTGCCGAGTGCTGTGACTATAACACTCGGCAAAGAAATTTTAAAAAAAAATTTTTAACTTTGCTGAGTGTCTGCCATGTTGGCACTCGGCAAAGAGTTTTTTTTTTAAAAAAAATCTTTGCCGAGTGCCTAGAGGGGTGGCACTCGGCAAAGAAAATTTTCAAAAAAAAAAGCTCTTTGCCGAGTGCCTTCCGGGTTGGCGCTCGGCAAAGAATTTTTTAAAAAAAAATAAAAATCTTTGTCGAGTGCCTGGAGGGTTGGCACTCGGTAAAGAAATTTTAAAAAAAAAATTAAAAAAATCTTTGCCGAGTGCCTGCAGGGTTGACACTCGGCAAAGTGACCGTCAACGGGACCGGCGCCGTGACGGTCGCTTTTCTTTGTCGAGTGCCCCCGGGGCACTCGGCAAAGCCTTTGCCGAGTGCCCGATAAAATACACTTGGCAAAGAGTGCTTTGCCGATCAATTTTTTGCCGTGTGTGCTTTGCCGAGTGCCGCACTCGGCAAAGGCTTTGCCGAGTGCAATATAGCCTTTGCTGAGTGCCTCAAGCACTCGGCAAAAAACCTGAATCCAGTAGTGACCTCATCTTATGAACCCAAAGTCTACAATATTTGTACCAGTAAAACATGCATTTCCAATTTTGTTGATTCTAAGCATTTAAGCTCTTTTGTTTCTTTTGATAAGGATGGGATTCCTTTGATCTTAATTAGGTGTGGGTTTAAATGTTGACAATGAGAAGCCTACCACATGCTTGAATGCTGCACTTCAAGAGGCAAACCCTACATCACCCATATTGAAACTAGAAGACATACTGGCATACTTCTTCAATAAATTCAAAAATCTTTTCGAGATCTTCTTAAACCAAGGTACTTTGGATTTCATTTCCCCTAATTTTTGAAGTACATGACCACATGCTCATTAGAACCGTGGCTGTTGATGCATATGCAGAGTTGGTTCCTTTCCTGACAATGGATTCAATGATAATTTTGTTTTGCTGTAGAGATTGATTATTTTCCTATAACTGATTTAGATGCTGACAAAACATGTTTTAAACTTGGCTGTATTTTTTTCAACTGTAGCCTGCCCCCAACTTTCTTGGGACTAAAAGGCTTTGTTGTTGTTGGTAAAGTTGTGTACTTAACATCCTCAAATTCCGCTGCAGGATTTCATGCTCTTGAGGAGTAATACTATAACTCATGGCTTCATGGGTATGGACTATTATCTCAATATATACATGTTCATTGGACCTTATTATGAAATTTTGCCCCGAACTACATTTACTACCACTTGGATTTTAAGTGTTCATTGTAAATATCGAAAGACAGTGCTTGCAAGTTAATATGGTCTATCCTTGGTATGTGCCACTATATGTGAAAAAGATTTGCACTTTTCCTTGTTATGTAATGGCTAGAGAGTTGTCGTACAAGATGCACATGAAACCAAGTCAGGCAGTGTCGCCACTATCCAGGTTAGCACAAAACAGAACTGTTATGATTGAATTGATATTTCCACTTACCTAATGGTACTAATCCTTTCCAGGGGTTAACACCAACTGGTTACTTATACGCTATTGGCAAGGATAACAAAAGCTATGAGTTGCACCCAGATGGCAACAGGTATTGCCCATTACTATGTTTTTCCATCCATCAATAAGATCTTTGTTCTATATATCATTACTCAGTATGTGTACCATATTTTGTATGCTTCTCATCCTATATACGTCCTCAACATGTAATAGTTTGTTCTATCACGAACTATAGCATTTGACATAGTACTATTTGTTTGCAGCTTTGATTTCTTCACTGGATTGGTGAGGAGAAAGATGGAAACTTAGGGTATCAATACAATTGGATACATGGATAGGTTCAAACTGTAAAAATGAACGAAGGCATTTAAGAATGGAATGAGATGATTTAAGCATTAGCCCCTCCATATGTGTCCAAACCTTGTTTTTGGAATAAATAGAAGGAACGCTCTTATAGTCTTATGACAGTTCTGAACTGCTGCTTTGAGATGTCAAACATTTACAAGTGCCCCACCCTTGCACTTCCATTTGTGGCGGCTCCCCAGAAACAATTAAGGAGACGATCAACCAAGACTGAAGCAAGGGCATGAGTTCAAATTTCTGGTGAAGAAATCGCAATGACTGAAAACCCTTTCATAGGAAGAATGCATGAAAATTATGAAGCACATCTGCTCTGCTGGTAGGCACATAGCTTCTTCGGCAGTGTTTGGGCCTCATATATTTGCATCAGGTTCTGTATAACTGTGAGATTGCAATAGGTGTTTTTTTTTGTCTTAGCGAACTGAGTTGGAAATCTGCAAGATTTATAGCTGTTATGAATGAGTTGGAATGCTGTATTTGCGTAGAGCTTAACTGAAAGGACATGACAACATTATTCATGCTGTTGTTGGTGCTGTCGTATGCATAACTACCATATTATGCATCATCGCGTGTGTTCTGTGGGCAAGGCAGCCGGATACCGTGACTATCAGCACACAAACATGGGCACACAGTTCGCTCTCGCAGCATGGATCCGAAGCAAACAAACCAATTATATATATTTATTTATATATAAAGGAAATTATTTTCTACTCCGAGGGAGTAGTTACTCTCATGTGTATATCTTTACATTGAGGGTGTATATGGCCCGACGAAGTGTACGTTGACGAAGTATATGATCATACTAGACTATCTATGGTAGTATGTATGTCAAGTATGAAAATATACATTGAGTATATGGTTATACTTATTTTATATACTACTATCATAGTATTATAATAACATATTAAAAAATATAGGTTCTTTTGAAAAAAAAAATTCACATAGTATGATTTGGAGTATCATAAAATGAGTATATAAACATACTCAAATTGATAAATGAGTATGCACACTTACCCAATGTTGTTTATTTAAGATGGGAGTAACTACTTCTGGGAGTACGAAAAATGCACCCTACATATAATTCCTATAGGTGTGTCTGCCTCACGATTCAGCTCATCTTCTCCGCCCATCGGCCTCTCTCGCTGCTCCCCTTCCTCTCCCGCAGGCAGTAAGGTCAGCTCCAATCTTAGCCTTAATGGCAGCTTGCTGCCGCCGAGAAGCTGATTCGTTCTCCCTCTCTTTCTTCTTCTTTGGGAATCTCACCTGCAAGCTTCGTTGTTTTAGCTTATCCAATCCAACGACCTAGGTCTCTCAGCTTGCCTGCTGGTCAGTAATACCACAGGATGATCCGGTTGTTTCTGCTCAGTGGCTCCAAGAGCACCTAGGAATGCCTGATGTTAAGGTTAAAAAAGAAAAAAAAGAAAAAGAAGTCATGTAGTTTGCATGTTCATATTCAGTTCTGAGATACTTTAATAATGCTTCCTTCATAAAAAAAGGAAGTTTAGAGATTCTTACTTCTTCTATCCCCTGCGTGTTAGTGGTATGTGGAGAACATAACAGTGTGATTGTCTGTCGATTTGAATCTTACTTCCTTTTGTGTATTGTGTTCTTATTACTCCCCTATCTTACTATCTTTGATCTCTCTCCCCCTTTGTCATTAATTAACATAAAAGGGATGATCAAATTGTAGATAGGTTGAGTTAGCTATGGTCAATAGATGGGGTGATTATAAGTATGTGAGGATCATTTCTTCAATTGGTTCAATCTAGATTATGTACCAAAGTTATTAGACTCGGTTTGATCCAAGGACAGGTTTCTTCATCAATGGTTATCTTGCTCATGTTGAGTTCAACACTTTTAGCTCATTTTCTAGATTAAACACTAGGTTCACAAGCCCATAAACATGTCATCTGCTACCACTAGCTCATATCAAGCATAGAAGCAATAGCGGTACCATATAAGCATCAATTTTATTTGATTTTCATGAATAAGCCTAATAGGCATAAGAAATGACTAGATGCACTAGGCATATCCTTAGCAAAGGATGTATGCCATGCCAAACATTTTTACCTTTGCTTTGTCGAAAGAGAGGCAAGTCATATAAGTGGGGGTGCATCAACACATATTTGAGAAGTAAAGTATGTTCAATTCATTCCTTAGCTTGCAAAAACTATTTTCATCAAGTGGCTTGGTGAATATATTGATAAGTTGATCTTCGGTGCTAATACTCTCAATTGAAATGTCACCCTTTTGTTGATGATCTCTTATCAAATGGTGACGAACATCAATGTGTTTTGTTCTTGCATGTTGAACCGGATTGTTGGTGAGCTTGACAGCACTCTTATTGTCACATAGCAATGGCACTTGTTTGAACTTGATTCCAAAATCACCTAAAGTAATTGTGTACAACAACTACCGGCCGAAATGTACTCAACTTTGGCGGTTGAAAGTGCAACACTATTTTGCTTTTTCAATGACTAAGACACAAGTGATCTTCCTAACATTAACATGTGCCCGATGTGCTCTTTCTATCCACCTTGCATCCCGCATAATCGGAGTTCGAATATCCAACTAACTCAAAGTTTGACCCTTTGGGATACCATAATTTAACATTTTATGTATGCTTCAAATACCTCAATATTCTCTTTGTTGCCTTCAAATGACTTTCTCTAGGTTAGGCTTAAAATCTTGCACACATATATACACTAAACATGACATCCGACCTTGATATGGTCACATAGTGTAGGATTCCAATCATTGACCGATACAACTTTTGATCCACCATGTTGCCACTAGCATCACTATCCAAATCACTATTCCAAGCTTCTATAGCATGTTCTTGATGTACTTTTCTTGATTCACAAATGTGTCATTCTTCATTTGCTTGATTTGAAGAGTAAGGAAGTAACTAAGCTCTCCAATCATGGACATCTCAAACTCATTTGCCATCATATTTCCAAACTCCTCACAAAAATCTTGATTGGTTGATCCAAAGATGATATCATCAACATAGTTTTGCAACACAAATAAGTCTTTTCCAATCTTCTTGGTGAAGAGAATGGTGTCAACCTTGCCCATCTTAAACCCTTTAGAGAGTAGGAAGTCCCTCAACATCTCATACCATGCTCTAGGTGCTTGCTTCAAGCCATACAATGGCTTTCTCAACTTGTAGACATGGTTGGATTTCTTGTCATCTTCAAAACCATGTGGTTGCTCAACATATACCAACTCATTGATGTACCCATTCAAAAATGCACTCTTTACATCCATTTGACATAGTTTGATGTTGTGGGCACAAGCATAGGCTAGCAAAATCCTTATTGCTTCCAATCTAGCAATCGGGGCATATATTTCTTCAAAGTCAAGACCTTCAACTTGAGTATAGCCTTGTGCTACCAATCTTGCTTTGTTCCTTATCACTATCCCATCTTGATCTTGCTTGTTCCAAAGGAGTCACTTGGTTCCAATCACATTACGATTCTTAGGCCTCTACCAATTTCCATACTTGATTTCTTGTGAAGTCGTTCAACTCATCTTCATGCTTATAGCATTAGTGCAATTAACATCATTCAAAGTTTCATCTATCTTGGTTGGTTCAAATGATGACATAAATGAATAATGCTCATAAAATGAAGCCAATCTTGATCTAGTCTGCACACCACTTCTAATATCACCAATGATACGATCCAATGGATGGTCTCTTATAACATTGGTCAGTTGGAGAATTTGAGCTTGATTGCTTGCACTTGGTTGATCATTTGATTGATTCACTTGAGATGAACTAGACACTTGTTGATCTTGCTCACTGCCATGTGTACCACTTGTACTAGCTTGATTTTCATTGACTTGCACATTTGGAGTAGGTCACACTTGATTCTTGTCATCTTCAACATCAATTACTTCTTTAGGCCTTGTATCACCAACATCAATGTTCTTCATTGCATTGACCAATTGAGTGCCTCTCACATCATCTAAGTTCTCATCTTCATCTTGGGAACCTTTGGTTTCATTAAACTCAACATCATGAACTTCCTCAAGAGTACCACTAGCCAAATTCCAAACTCTATATGCCTTGCTTGTAGTGGAGTATCCAAGTAGAAATGTACCCTTCATCACACTTCTTCTCAAACTTGCTCAATCTAGTGCCTTTCTTCAAGATATTTACATCCAAACACTCTAAAGTATGCAATGTTGGTCTTTCTTCCATTTAATAGCTCATATGGTGTCTTCTTCATTATTGGATGACAATAGAGGCGGTTGCTACAATAGCAAGCCATGGTGATTGCTTTGGCCCAAAAGGAATGACTCACATTGTACTCACTAATAAGCATAGACCTTGCCACATCAATCAATGTTTTATTCTTCCTCTCAATAAGGCCATTTGATTGTGGAGTGGACTTAGCTGAGAATTGAAGTAATTCCAAATTCTTCACATAACTTATCAATTCTAGTATTTTTGAACTCACTACCATTGTTACTTCTAACTTTCTTGATGGTTGTTTTAAACTCATTGTGACATCTCTTGATGAATGATTTGAAAGTTGCAAACACATTTTTATCAACTAGAAAGAAGACCCATGTGTATCTTGTGAAATCATCCACTATCATAAAGCCATACTTATTTCCTCCAATACTAGTGTATGATGTTGGTCCAAATAAATCTATGTGCAACAACTCAAATGGTTTGCAAGTGATCATCATGCTTTTCTTAGGATGGGTGTTTCCAACTTGTTTTCTAGCTTGACAAGAGCTATGCAGTCTATCCTTCTCAAATATCACATCTTTCAAGCCTTTTATTAGATCATGTTTAATCAATCTATTCAATGGTATCATTCCAACATGTCAAAGCCTTCTATGCCATAACCAACCCATGCTAGACTTAGTGAACAAACATGTTGACAATTGAGCTTCACTAGCATTGAAAGTATAGATTCTCATATCTAAATCCTTTGAATATCAAATTAGAGCCATCTACACTTATGATCTCTACATTTATCAACTCCAAATATGCACTTAAATCCAAGATCAAACAGTTGTGCTACCGACAATAGGTTGAAGTTGAGAGATTCTACTAGCAACACATTTGAAATGCTCATGTCATTGGATATAGCAATCTTACCAAGCCCTTTGACCTTGCATTTGCCATTGTCACCAAATGTGATACTATCAAACTCATTGTTGCCACTTGTATTAATTGAATTGAACATTCTTGAATCACCAGTCATGTGTTGTGTGCACCCACTATCAAGCACTCAATGCCTTCCTCTAGCTTTATATTTGACCTACAAAAGAAGATAAATTATTTTTAGATACCCAAACTTGTTTGGGTCCTTGAAGGTTAGTAACTAGGCTCTTGGGCACCCAAATGGGTTTCTTCTTTGATCCCACAATAGGTGTACCAATGAACTTAGCCTTTACACCATTGATACCCTTGGTAAGTAAATAACAAGAATCAAATTTAATTGAGAATACATTAGCATTCTTATTCTTGTTCTTGCATTCTTGCTCTATATGCCCAACTTGCTTGCATCTATTACAAAACCGATCATTGCTCTTCACAAAGCTAGCTTTGGGAATAGCAAAGGCTGCCTTGCCATTCTTAGGGGTATAGGACAATCCCTTTTTATTGAGAGAAAATCTTTGGCTACCCAAGCACTTTAGCAAGCGAGCCTCACCACCATAGGCATTGCCTAAGGCATGAGTGAGCTCATTGGCCTCCTTTTTCAAGGTCCCATTCTCAACCATAAGTGAGGCATCACAAGTGAAACCATCACTAGTGGATGATATAGTAGTAAATGAGCTACAAGAAGGGTTAGTGGGAGCAACAATGATAGGCTCAAAGAAAGATTCATTAAGTAAATCACAAGCTGAGCCTACATCACATGTCACAATAACCTCCTTATCTTGGCTAAAGAGAGTGGAGTGAGACTTTTCAAACTTAGTGTGAGCCTTACCAAGATTCTCATGGGCTTCCTTTAGCCTCTCATGAGTAGCATTGAGCTCATCAAAGGATTGCTTAAGATCATCATGCTTCGTGCGCAATTCTTTGCACTCCTTCCTATTCTTCTACATATAAGAGTGAGCTTGTTCTAACATGTCCATGTGGTCCTCCTTTGAGTACTCCTCATCATCATCACTCTCACTATTGTCACTCTCATCATTAGATTGCACCTTAGTTGGGTTAGCCATGAAGCATGTCGATGGAGTGTCAAATAGAGAAGGCTTGTTGTTGATAGCAATGCTAGCAAGTGTCTTCTTCTTGGTGGTCTTTCTCTCATCATCACTATCATCATCATCATCATCACTATCCCATGTCACACAATAAGAGTGACCCTTCTTTTTCTTGAAGGTCATCTTCTTCTCCTTCTTTTCCTTCTTTTTCCCATCCTCATCATTGTCACTATTGTAAGGGCATTTGGCTACCAAGTGATCCTTGCTCTTGCACTTGTAGCACCTCCTTGGTTGATCCTTGTTCTTGGCTTGATTTCTTCTCTTTCTTTGTACCATAGCCTTTCTTCTTCATGAACTTGCCAAAGCAGCGCACAAAGAGAGCCATCTCTTCATCTTCATCACCACCACTAGCTTGATCATCATCACTTGATTCTTCCTTCTTTGCTTTGTTCTTGCCCTTGGTAGATGAAGTGTCGGCTTTGAATGCCATAGTTTTTTCTTCTTGTCTTCTTCTTGGTCAACCCCCACCCTTTCCACATAGTATGTCTCATTGGTCATGACATCACCTAGCACTTGGCTAAGGGTTCAATCCTTCAAGCAACCTCTCACAATTATAGTGACCAATGTACCAAACCTTGTAGGCAAGCATCTTAGGAACCGGTAGGAGAAGTCCTCATCACTTATCTTCTTACCCACACCCTTAAGGTCATTGACAATTACTCATAGCATATATAACATCTCTAGAATGCTCTCATCATCCTTCATCTTGAATCTTGTCAACTTGTCATTGAGGATGTATAATTTTGCACTTTTGACTGCCAGTGTGCCCTCATAGGTTTCTTTAAATCTCTTCCAAACCTCATGTGCTCTCTCAAGATCTTTGATTTTCTCAAACACTTTTGAATCAATTGCATTGTAGATAGTGTTGAGAGTCATAGTGATGCATGCTTGTTCTCTAGCTCTCTTGCAGTTGGATTGGTAGGATCAAGAATAACATAGTCACTCTCTATCACATCCCACACCTTATCATTGATTTAACCAAAATACATCTTCATCTTTCTCTTCCAATAATCATAAGGTGTGCCATCAAAGAATGGTGGTTTGCCTCCAACATATGGTTGAACACAATTTGAGACATTTTGACATTGAAGATTGTTAAGCCTTAATCAAACGGTGACCATGGCTTTGATACCACTTGAAAGGTCCTAAATGGCTAGAGGGAGTGAATAGTCTAATAAAATTTTCTACAAAAGCACTATAGCAACATGATTAGTAAAACAAATGGTGTAATACAAGTTTTGCTCTAGCTCTAATTAGTGTTGCAAGACACCTACCCAAAAAACTAGTGAATTATGATCTCTATGGCACTCAATGACTATGTCACTACTTTACCAACTAGGAGCTAGTGAGCAACCTAATAAGATCAACTAATTACTTCTAGTTACTCAACTAAGCTACACTAGCTAAACAAGTATATATGAATGTAAATACAAGAGAAGTGGTGAATGATGTACCAAGCTGGCAAGAGATAAATCAATAAGAACATCAATTAACACCAAGATTTATCCTGAGGTTCACTTGCTTGTCGACAAGCTACATCCTTGTTGTGACTACACACTCACTTGGTGGTTCACACGCTAATTGGCATACACAAGCCAAACCCTACACAAGGGTGCCATAAGAAGTAACACAAGATGAGGGTACACAAGTCATAAGCATTCTACTAGAGTGCCTTTTGGCGCTCTGCTAGGGAATAAGCCCAAGAACCCCTCACAATCACAATCGGGAGTGGCCACAAATAATCACCAACTCATGCCAAAGCTCCTCTACTCTAAGCCATCTAGGTGGCAGCAACCACCAAGAGTAACAAGAAAACCGTAGCAAGAATGATCCCCCAAATGCCACTAGATGCAATCACTCAAGCAAATGCAGTTTGGATCACTCCCAACTCACTTGGATGCACAATCAAGCAAGAGAATGAGTGAGAGAGGTTTGGCTTAGCTCACAAGGATGTATCAATGATCAAATGACCAAGAGTGTGAGCCAAAGCTAGCCAAATTCTATTTATAGAGCCCAAAGGCTCACTAGCTATTATGCCCACGTGGGGCCTTCGGACCGAGCTCCGGACCTAGACTCCTGAGAGGTCTGGATGATGTGCTCTTGGTCTGGTTCCTTGCTGCAGCCAACCATAGGCCACCACATGTCCTTGCATTTGAAAATAGCCATTGGTGTGCACAAAGGCTTCTAACACTACTCTAGACTGCTTCGGACTAAGGGTTCGGACCAATGCCGACCCTAGTCTAGATCTCTTTAGAGAGGTACCATATAGCAAAATAGGCTCTAGACCGAGTACGGATCCCACCTCCAGGCCAATGGCCACTGGGCCCGATCTGTACATTTTGGCTGGTCTCTGTTTGCACAAATACTTCTTTGGACCCTGCTCCTTAGTCCGGACCAAGTTTGGAGTCTCCTTGTTACTCAGCTGCATGCCACGTGTCCTAGGGTCACCAGCTGGACACTGCAACGATGGTCTGGACCCCCTATTCCACCAGGGTCTGGAGCCTAGCTATGCTGCCACTGTACTAGGCTAGGGTTGAGTACCGGATCCATGTGCCATGGTCTAGACTCCATGCTAGCCAGGGTCTAGAACCCCTAAGACATCTTCTTTCAATTCTTTTCTTCAACCCTTGTTTCCATGTGCCAACACCAAAGTGTTCCACCACTTGTGCACGTGTGTTAGCATTTTTAAGGGTTAAGTTAGTCTACACTAGGTCCTAATGCATATGCATGAACAACATCACCTAGTGTCACTTAATAATCGCTTTTACTATGATTTCCCCCTCTTCATAGTCCGACTATCTATCCTAAATCCAATCACACCCTCTATGGTGTCTTGATTGGCGAAACAAAAATGGCCCTATGATTATACCTTTGCCTTGAGCCCATTTTTGTTTTTCTCTTTCTTTTTTCCATGTTGGAGCACTTGATCTCATCTTTTGGCCACCTCCATCATCACTCCATCACTTGGGGTGTACCAACCTATCTCAATTTCACTTAGAGCCAAAGGTTACTACACTAAGGTTTCATCAATTATCCAAAACCAAACTAGGGCTTTCAGCTGCCCAGATGCCACCATAGGGCCAAAGAATCCTCGGATTGAGCACAACCAGATCAAAATTGAGACACAAAGGTAAGGACTGAGGAGCATGGACCAGATTGATCATAGCTTTTGTTGGATCAATTTGGCTTGGAGGAGACGGACACAAAGGATTAGGCCCATGTGTGAGGAGGCTAGGGCCACACAATCTATGGCCGGGCGACCCTGCTAACCACCGCAGTGAGCGAGGAAGTGGAGGAGCGACGTGAGCTCGAGGGTGATTGAATGGCGGGAGTTGAGGCAAGCGTAGCTCAAGCCAGGCTCTAGAAAAACAAGCGCCGCCTGTGTTCTCTAGGAGCCTAGCTAAAGGCGTACGGCTAGCCTCCTAGGGCCTAGCTATAGCCTAGTTATAGGAAACCAAACAAGTCAATCTTGGTGTAGGGTCGAGATGGCGGACTAGAGGGGGGTGAATAGTCCTTTCTAAAATTAATTGTGCAGGCTAACTAAAATAAATGTGAAATTAAAACTATCGGTCTAGCCAAGACTACACCCCTCTATCTAAGTTCTCAAGCACTTTATAAAAAATTCTAGTTAAGCAAAAAGGTGTCGGGCTAGCTAGAGCTCACCTAACAATTCTAGCTTACAATGTCACACAAACCTATGCAACTAGTACTTCAAGCAACCGGAGGAGCTCCTACACAACTAGTGATGCAAAGCACACAAAGCTTCTAAGCTCACTAGCAATGCTCAATAACATGGCTACACAAGCCAAATTAGAGAGCACTAATTACTTAGCTACACAAACTAAGCAATGCAACTAACAAGGCTACTCAAGCCAAATTAGTTGCACAAGGGAGCTACTTATATGCTACACAAGCAAGAAGGTAACTAGCAAGCTACACAAGCTAATTAATTACAAGAGCAACTACACAAGCACAATGTATATGAAAGTAATTACAAGCTTGTGTAAAGGAATTGCAAACCAACGGGAAGACAAGGATGACATGATGATTTTATCCCGTGGTTCACGTGCTTGCCAACACACTAGTCCCCGTTGTGTCGATCACTCACTTGGTGGTTCGGTGACTAATTGGCATCACTTGCCAAGACCACACGTCGGGCACTGCAAGAACCTACCCCAAAAGTGAGGGTAGCTCAATGACATGCTCAACTAGAGTTGCTCTTCGTGATCCCACAGGGTGAGCACAATCCCCCTCACAAATCCTCCTCTAAAGCACCGCACAATCTTCTCACGCGCTTTAATAGAGTCACAAGCTACCAAGCCATCTAGGAGGTGGCAATCTCTAAGAGTAATAAGCACCACCGGCTTGCAACACGATCACCTATTGCCACTCGATGCAATCTCATGATGCAATTGCACTAGAATTGCTCACTCACTCGATCGGATGATCACTATCAAGCACAAGTGAGTTAGAGGGCTCCCAAGCACTCCCCAAGCATGGACACTTAGTCCCAAGGGTGCTTAACTAGCCAAATGCCCGAGCTCCACCTCTATTTATAGCCCCAAGCCAAATAGAGCTGTTGGAGCAAAGATCCCTTTTCTACGAGGGCACCAGACATGGTAGTGGTGGCACCGCCCTAGGGGCGGTGGTGCCCCTTCAATAGTCACATAACAACTAGGTTGACTAGTCATGGGCACCAGATAGGGGTGGCGGTGGCACTGCCCTAGGGGTGGTGGTGACCACCAACCAAGCCCCCAAAGCACTCACTCTCTGGAAATTTAGGGCGGTGCACCGCCGTCACCATGGCGGTGACCATGACGGTGACCAGCCCTGCTCCCTCGCTCTGTCGAAAAGAGGCAGTGACACTAGACCGCACCTGGCGATGCACCACCCTCACCATGGCAGTGTGCACCGCCACTTCCGGTGACCACCCCGGCTCCTGCTATGCTTGGCCAAGTTTAGGTGGGCACCGCCCTAGGGGTGGTGGTGCCATCGGATAAGGCATAGCGGTGCCAACCCCCAGCATGTTGCTCTTGGCCTTGGCCAACTAGTCACCGCCATCGGGGTGGCGGTGCACCGGACAGATAGGGGTGGTGCCCCCAGGGCAGTAGTCCGAGCCTGGTTTCACCTCCTCTTCTTTACCAACTTCTTCACCTTTGCAAATATGTTAACACCACTAAGTGATCACCACCTTATGCATGTGTGTTTGCTTTTCACAAACATTCTTCCAAAGGATTAGTCACTCAATTTACCACACCACTCGACCCTAACACGTATGCAAAGTTAGATCGCTCAAGTGGCACTAGATGACCAATATGCAAACAAGTTTGCTCCTCTTAATAGTACGGCCATCTATCCTAAACCCAGTCATCAACATCTCTACACGCCTATGACCAGTGAAATGAAATGCCCTAGGTTATACCTTTGTCTTGCACATTCCATTCCATCTCCTCCATTGTTGATGCAACACATGCACCAACCAATCACCAAATGATATGATCTACTTCATATCATCACGTGACCGTATTGGTTGATCGATCTTGACTTCACTTGCTCTTCACCGTTGCTTCAGTCCATCGGCGCCAAGTTATCACTCAACTTGCCCTTCACACTTGCAACCGGTCCATCGAGCCAAGTCTTGTCTTGATCTTCTCTACCTTGATCACATGACTCCATGTCATATCTCATATGCAATGAGCTCCTTCATCACATGTGTGAGCTTTGCAACATTTCCAAGCCATTTCACCTCCATGGCAAAGGTTGCTCACACATGATGTACCTATAGACTAATCACCTATGTATCTCATATTAAACACAATTAGTCCACCTAGGTTGTCACTCAATTACCAAAACCAAACAAGAACCTTTCACACGGCTTCATGGAGCCAGGCTAAGGTATGGGCACCCAACCAAACACACCCATAGTACTAATGAACATAACAATTAGTTGTCAGTAAAAGGGCCATACATGCAATCGACAGTGCGTGCTGGGGGTACTATACATTGGAAGACAGGAATGTGGCAAGATACAGCGGTAGTAGAGTTAGTTACATGTGCAACACGAGTTCATTTTTCTTGGTCCCACCCCTGGGTGGAAGCCAAAAGCTTAAGGCGGTGCATGGCTCGGCTGCTACATACCGTATGATAAAACTAGCTAATGACTACATAACTTACATACGTGTCATCTCATCGGTCGGTGTTGAAAGTGTAATCAATCCTTAATTGTGGGTTTTGGTGATAATGACCATGCAATTAGAGAACTAATGAGATTTATCAAGATGACAAGCATGGAATTTATATTTGAGGATGCTACACGAAATAGAGGAGCCCCCAACTACAAATATAGATGGCTTCAAACTCAAAGGAGGTTTAAATTGTTTTATATATTGAATTTGAGTATAGGAAAAGCCGTACTATAAAGGGGGACACAATGCTTAAGCTAATCTATGCTACCAAGTGCTCCAACAACCACATGCATCCTCAGATTCATAGCCAAGATAGTCTATACTTTACTATTACCCTTGCTATCTTGCATGGTGCGAGCTCCGTCACGCCTAACCCCTTGGGCGTGGGCTCCGGTTTGCCCAACCCTTTGATCATGGGGTCCGTCTCACCTAACCCCAAGGTCACAGGCTCTAGCTCGCCTGACCCTTTGGTCGTGAGCTCCGTCTCGCCCGACACCAAGGTCATGGGCTCCAGCTCACCCGACCCTTTGGTCACAGGCTCTGTCTTGCCAGACCCCAAGGTCATGGGCTTTGGCTCTCCTGACACTTTGGTCATGGCCTCATCTCGCACGACCTCGAGGCCTCGGGCCTCATCTTGCCTGACCTCTTGGGTGCTGTGTCTATTGAGGGCTGCAGGTATATATACCTTTCCCTTTCCTTGTCAATGGCTATCTTTGATTTAAAGTGACCATTGGGGCTGGGGGTATATATACCTTTCCCCTTCCTTCCCAACAGTAACCAACCCAGCGCTCTTCTTCCTCACTTTAGCATGCTTAAAATAGAGCAGGAGCTCTCTCTCTCTCTCACTCCATTGTTGACCTCAAGCCCCTAAGCAAATCCATTGATTTTCCCATCAATCCTTGAGGGAAGAGGGTCCAAAACTCGAATAGAGAGCAGCTCCATTGATTCCTAAACTCTAAAAAGCACTTGGTTCATGTCTTAGCCGGCGGTTGTGTTTGTTACTCTTAGAGCTTGCCTCCTAGCAGGCTAGAGCCTCACCCGTGGAGCTTGCCAACTTGTGTGGCAGCCCCGGGAGGTTTGTAACCACCTCTTGCAGCGAGTAAAATCACCCCTCATCGCAAGAGTTCACTCTCTTGACTTGAGAATGAGGTAGGGTTGCAAATCCCTAAGCCTTAGTGGTATACCTCAACAACGTGGACTTAGGCAAGCCTTGGTGGTGAGCTAAACCACAAGATAAATCCTTATGTCATCTAGTGCTTCTGTTGCTACACTTGTGCTCTTGTTGTTGTTGAGGTGATTCTAGGATTGAGACCAATCTACTTGTGTGTGGTGTTCCCACCACTTCCAGCTATCGATCTGTGATCTACCACCCTGTAGGAAGCTAAGAAATTTACCCGATCTAAATTTCATTGGGTAGATTTTGAACTATGAACTACTCTCTCCTATAGGTGTGGTAGTGCCACGCTCATAGAGTGGTAGTGCCATGGGTGAATTTGACTTCAGTTTAAGTTGAATTTTTATAGGCCTATTCACCTCCCCTCTAGGCATACTAGAGATCCTACAAGTGGTATCGGAGCGAGGTTACCTCATGTGCGCTTCACCGCGTGAGGTATGGAGCTCGGGGGAGGATCCAGTGTTGTGGAGCCCATCTACATCGATCCAGAGGACATTGGGCTTCATGACACCGACAGTAGTGAGCTTAGTGCCTCTACAACAAGCAACTTCATGCTCCCGCAGCTAGAGGCAACCGATGTCGAAAAAGCTCAAAATGAAGAAGAAAGAAGAAGAAGGGCAGCTAGAAAAGAGAAAAGAGAAGCAAGAGAGAAAAAGAAGAAGGAGTAGTAGCGGTTAGAAGAGAAGAATGCAAGAAAATAAGAAAGAGGACTCAAGAGAGAAGCTAGAAGAAAAAGAAGAGAAGCAAAAAAAAAGAAGGAACAAGAAGCAAAAGCCTCAAATGCATCTTCAAGTGAGCTATCTAGCAGCTATGAAGATGGTCAACCAAGTGCATAACAAGAAGGACAAGAAAGGAAAGGGCAAGAAGAATGACGACAACAAATATGTCGCCGTATCCTTTAACTATTCTTCTATGTCTATGACTAACCATGATCGCAAGTCTTTCATCAAGGTGCCCACGGACAAGTTACCTCATTTTGATGGGACTAACTTTGCCAAGTAGAAGCACTTGATGAGAGCCTATCTTATAGGTCTTCATCCCAGCATTTGGGAGGTTGTTTGCATTGGATTTGAGCCACTAGTTGATCCCAAGAATCCAACCATGGAAGAAATGAGAATCATCCACCTCTATGGTCAAGCTACTAGTGTGCTACTTAGTGCCTTGGATGGTGATGAGTACAATAGAGTGATTGGTGTGGATGTTGCTAAGCAAATTTGGGATACTTTGCATCTTGCACATGAAGGAGTTGACAAAGTGAGAAAGACAAGAATTGATTTGTTGATGTCCATGCTCAACCGATTTGTTATCTTGGATGGAGAAGGGCCACAAGAGATGTTTGATAGGTTGATGACCATGGTGGGCAAGATTAGAGGCTATGGTTGTGATGAGCTAGATGATCACAAAGTTAGGATTATGTTGGAAGCTTATTCACCAACAAATGAGACCGTAGTAACTCTAATTAGAGATAAGAATAAGTTTGAGTACTTCACACCAAATGATGTACTTGGGTGGATCTTGACCTTTGACATGCAAAGAGAAGAAGCAAGTGAAAGGAAGAAGCTTGGAGAATTGCAAGCAAAGCTAGAAGGCTTCAAGATCAACAAGGATGTAGCTCTCAAGGCCAACAAATCAAGCAAGCAAGGCTCTACTAGCAAGCCCAAAGCAAGCAAGCAAGTTCAAGAAAGAGTAGAGACCACATCATCTTCAAGTGAAAGTGAAAATGATGATGATCAATATGAGAAAGTTGATGATGTTGCTCTCTTTATGAAGAGGTATCACAAGGGCCTAAAGAAGCAAGGCTACAAGGTAGTGAAAAGAAGCTTCCCAAACAAGAAAAAGAGGACATGCTACAATTGTGGAAGCACCGATCACTTTATTGCTAGGTGTCCATATGAGATCAAGGACAACAAATACAAGAAGGACAAGAAAGAGGAGAAGGCCGACCGTAGAAAGAGCAAGAAGTACATGGGAGAGGCTCACATTGGGCATGAATGGGACTCAACTAAAGAAGGCACAAGTGAAGAGGATGAGAAGGTTGCAACTATTGCTATTCACAAGTCATCCCCTACACCAAAGCTCTTCAACGACATGTCCGATGATGTCTACTACTCCCCTCACATTTGTCTCATGGCAAAGGTTGAGAAGGTAAAATCCAAATCGAAGGCCAAATCTCCTCCACCTAGTAGTGATATCTCTAGTAGTGATATTAGTGATAGCTCTAGTGACGATGAATCTAGTGACAAAGAAATAAACATGATAACGAAAATTTTGGATGGAAAGACCAAATTATTCATCGCTAAGCTAATGGAAGATCTAGAGAGTGTCCAAGCCAAGCTAGAATCTAGAGAGGAAACTCTTATTCAACAAGAGAATCTCTACATTACTAGCAAGGAAGCTCTTGTATTAGAGAGAAGTGAGGTGGAATCCTTGCGCAAGGCCTTGGCCAAAGAACAAGGGGACCATGCTATCACAAAGAAAGAAAATATTGCTCTTAAGAAAAAGTATTGTGACTTAGATGAAAAGCACAAAAAACTTGAGCTATAATATAACATTCTTTGGGATAGCAACTCACATCCCTCTAAGGCAAAGGATGCCTCTACTACCTCCACTAGTCAAGGTTGTAGAAAATGTTATAATATTGATTTGAATGCTTATTCCACTAACCTTGCAAACATGGAGGCGATGAGAAAAGAAATTGCTAGACTCAATAAGATCATTGGCAAGGGTTGCTTGAGTGGTAAGGCTCAAGTAAGTGACAAGAAGGCAAATAATTTAAAAGTGCCTCAATTCAAGCAAGGGAGACATCCCTTAATCAAGCATGGGCTTGGGCACACTGTAGGAGCTAAGACAAATGGAAGAAAGATCATAAATGGCTATGAGTGTGTCAAGTTTGAGAGGAAGGAAAGAGTTGGTATAGATCAGCTTGCACAGACAACAGCAGTGCCGCAGTCTAGAGCTGCAGTGCCACACCGCGGCAGTGCCACAGTGAAGGCCGTTTGCGCCGCTCCCCACAAAAATGGGAAGGCTACCAATTCTACTCTAGATCAAACTAAGCCCAAGAAGAAGGTGTACCAGTAGAAACAGGTTCAGCAGAAGCCAAAGGAATCAGTGTGGGGCACTATGAACAAGTATGCCTATCAACCAAAGTTTTAACCACCTCGACAAAGCTTGACTTCGTGTTTTGTTTTAAGAAACAACAGCAGTGGAAAAGTGGTTGCAAAATATGTTGGAAAGGAAACCAACATATATAGGAATACTTCTATTTGGGTTCCTAAATTTCTTGTGACTAACATGCAAGGCCCCAAGTCAAATTGGGGACCTAAATCAAGCAACTAAATCTATTTTGCAGGCATACTCCTCCAGTGGGTCAAGTTGGGTGCTTGATAGTGGATGTACAAATCATATGACCAGAGAAAGGAGTATGTTCTCATCATATACCCCAAAGATGGACTCAAATGAAAATATTCTATTTAGAGACAACTCTAAGTGGGATGTGATTGGTCTTAGTAAAGTTGCTATAACTCTTGAGCATTCAATTACAAATGTTTGGCATGTTAATTCGTTAGGTTACAATTTGTTGTCCGTCTCTCAATTATATGAGATGGGCTTCAATTGTCTCTTTAAGGATAAGGGTGTAGAAGTCTTTAGAAGGGATGATTCCTCCATTGTCTTTATGGGTCATTTAAAGAACAAGCTTTACCTAGTTGATTTCAACAAAAGTAAAGCTAATCTTGAGACTTGTTTAGTGGCAAAATCTAGCATGGGATGGCTTTGACATCGTCGACTAGCCCATGTTGGGATGAGGAACTTGGCCAAACTTCCAAAGGATGAACACATCCTTGGGCTAACAAATATTTACTTTGAGAAAGATAGGATATGTAGCGCTTGTCAAGCCGGAAAGCAAGTTGGCGTACCTCACCCACCAAAGAGCATCATGACCACGACATAACCATTGGAGCTCATACACATGGATCTCTTTGGACCGGTCGCCTACCTAAGTATCGGGGATAACAAATATGGTCTTGTTATTATTGATGATTATTCCTATTTCACTTGGGTATTTTTCTTGTTTGATAAGTGTCAAGTTAGAGATAAAGTGAAGACTTTTGTTAGAAGAGCCAAAAAGGAGTTCGGTCTCCCCATCAAGAAAATGAGAAGTGACAATGGGACTGAATTCAAGAGCACCCAAGTTGAGGAGTTTCTTGATGAAGAAGGCATCAAGCATGAGTTCTCAACTCCATACATCCCTCAACAAAATGGTGTAGTAGAGAGGAAGAATCGTACACTAATAACCATGGTAAGGACAATGCTAGATGAGTACAAGACGCTGGAACTCTTTTGATGAGAAGCCATCAATACCGCTTGCCATGCCATCAACTGCCTCTACCTACACAAGAAGTTGAAGAAAACTTCATATGAGCTTCTAACCAGTAACAAACCAAAGGTGTCCTACTTTAGAGTGTTTGGGTGCAAGTGTTTCATACTTAATAAGAAATCCAAAACCTCTAAGTTTGCACCTAAAGTTGATGAAGGTTTTTTTCTTGGTTATGGATCAAATGAGCATGCCTATCGTGTTTTCAACAAAACCTCCAGGAGAGTTGAAATAGCGGTAGACGTGACATTTGATGAATTTAATGGCTCTCAAGTGGAGCAAGTTGATTCAAGTGTTGTAGGAAAGGAGGATCTACCATGTGAAGCAATCAAGCAATTGGCTATTGGTGATATAAGACAACAAGAAGATAAAGTCACTGAAGTGGAGGTTCCATAAGCTACTGATGAACAAAGTTCTGCTGACATACCTGATGCTAAGGGGGAGGCGACCCCTGCTGCAAATCAGCAGAGCGATAGTGCCGCACATAAGAGCGGCAGTGTTGCACTCCCTCTAATAGCAGCAGCAAGTCCAACTCCAATTCAAGGATAGAACCTACAATCTATATTCAAGCAAGAAGATAATGAAGATCTAGAAGATGGACAAGAGGCCATTGATCATCCAAGGCTAAGGCAAACAATACAACATGATCATCCCATTGACAACATCCTTGGGAGTCTTCGAAAGGGGATAACAACTCGTTCACATTTAGCAAACTTTTGCCAATATTACTCGTTTGTTTCCTCTTTGGAACCTCTTAAGGTTGAGCAAGCACTTGGTGATCTAGATTGGGTGATGGCCATGCAAGATGAGCTCAAAAATTTCAAAAGAAATCAAGTGTGGACCTTGGTGGAGAGACCCAACACCAATATCATTGGCATCAAGTGGATCTTCTGCAACAAGCAAGATGAGAATGGAGTGGTGACAAGGAATAAGGCAAGGTTGGTTGCTCAAGGTTTCACTCAAGTAGAGGGCTTAGACTTTGAGGAAACATATGCACCGGTGGCAAGACTTGAAGCAATCTGAATGCTTCTAGCCTATGCCACTCATCATAATTTTAAGCTATATCAAATGGACGTGAAGAGTGCATTCCTCAATGGCTCCATTCAAGAACTTGTCTATGTTGAGCAACCATCGAGTTTTGAAGATCCCAAGTTTCCCAACCACATCTACAAAATCCAAAATACGCTATATGGTCTTAAGTAAGCACCAAGAGCATGATATGAATGCCTTAAGGAATTCTTGCTTACACAAAGCTTTGAAATAGGCAAAGCTGACCCTACCCTTTTCACTCACAAAGTTGGTAAACATATATTTGTGTGCCAAATATATGTTGATGATATAATATTTGGTAGTACTAATCATACTTTTTGTGAGGAATTTAGTAGGATCATGACGACGAGATTTGAGATGTCCATGACGGGTGAGTTGGAGTTCTTCCTCAGATTTCAAATCAAACAAGTGAAGGATGGAACTTTTATTAGTCAAACGAAGTACACCCATGATATGCTCAAGAAGTTTGACATGGTGAATGCCGAGCCTATCAAAACTCCCATGCCAACCAATGGACATCTTGATCTCAACATTGAAGGAAAATCCATGTATACTAGGGTATATCATTCCATGATCAGCTCTCTACTTTATTTGTGTCCATCTAGGCAAGATATTATGCTTAGTGTGTGCATGTGTGCTAGATTTCAAGCTAACCCAAAAGAGTGTCACTTGGTGGCCGTTAAGAGAATCTTGAGATATTTAGTACACACTCCTAACCTTGGTTTGTGGTATCCTAAGGGCTCTAAGTTTGATCTACTTGGGTATTCGGATTCCGATTAGCCAGTTGCAAAGTAGATCGAAAAAGCACTTCGGGGACATGTCAATTCCTTGGATGATCCCTAGTGTCTTGGAGTTCTAAAAAGCAAAATTGTGTAGCCATTTCCACTGCCGAGGCCGAGTACATTGCGGACCATGATTTTGGATGTCATTTTACCAAAATCCCATTATTATGCAACAATGAGAGTGTCATTAAGCTTGCAAATAATCCTGTAAGCCACTCTAGAACCAAGCACATAGACATCTATCATCATTTCTTGAGAGACCATGAAACCAAAGGAGATATCGAAATTCGCCATGTGAGCACCGAAAAGCAACTAACCGATATCTTCACAAAGCCCCTCGATGAGTCAAGGTTTTGTGCTTTGCGTAGTGAGCTAAATATACTTGATTCTCGTAACGTGGTTTGAATTTTAGCATGCCTCTATTTGATAAACTAGCATCTAGGAAAAAGTACTGAAAAATTTCATATTGTGCATGAAAATGATTTATAAAAGGCAACTTATGTATCATGATCATGGTCTGTATTGATTATTTGTTTCTGGTCATGGTATATAGGTGATATGTGTCCATATCTTATACAGAGAGAGATTTCTAAAGATTATCTAACTCCCACTATTTTGGGGAGTGCGGTAGTGCCGTGCCTACCGTGGTGCAGTGTCACTTTGCGGTAGTGCCAGGCTAGGCATGCGGTAGTGCCGCACTTTAAATCTCAATTGAGATTTGACCCAAACGGTTTTACTATAGGGCCCTTTTATTCTTCCTCTTATCCTTAGGTCCACAGTAACTTCTTTCCCTCTCTCTTCCCCCTGACGCCGATGCTCGTGCCTCTCTCCTCTCATGCCCGTGCCGTTGCCATCGCTTGGCCGCATGTTGCTGATATCTAGCAGTGCCACGATAGCTGCCAGCCCTCCCTCAATGCTGCTGACGGCTGCTACTACCCCTGGCCCGAGCAGTTTCTTCCCTCTCCTCTCAATTCCTCATTTGAGAAGATGGAGCATGGAGATGATGACCAAAGGGGGAAAAGGAAGATGAATGATCAAAGAGACAAGGATCCACCTCGTCGTGGTCGAGGGAGGTCAACAGCAGCCGACAGTAGTGTAGCTCCAAGGGGACTTGGTGATAGGGGGAGGCACGAGCAATACATTGAAGATGAGGAGAGGCTAGAGATGACAGGTCATACTGCTGATGTCATTCCTGACACCCCACAACATCTCTCTGAATTTGATGGCAGACACATGAGAGATTTTGAGGGTGAGATCATCATGAGACCTCCAGCTGACTCATGCCAGCATGCAGTTGTCAACTATTCTAAGAGTTGGAAGCTGGTGGAAGAGGCAAGGGGATCAATCCCTATGCAGTGCGCAAGGATTTGGGCATTGATTATAGATTCTAGAATGAGTTTCATTCCAACTTTTATGCCACTGCCATTCTTGCATCCAAGAAAATCAAGATCATCAAGATGCAGTATATTGATTGGGATGAGATGCAGGAGAAGGAGGAGCCTGAGTTTGACAAGGTAATCAAAATTTGTGACAGGTTCTATCTTTCAGACATCATGGGTTTCTAGTATAACTAGAATAAGGAGGTCCTTGCATAGTTTCATGCCACATACTTCTATGACCAAACCTCTAATGAGATTCACTGGATGACTGATGGTTGGCACTACCAAGTCGACTTTGTCACTTTTAGCTGGATTCTTGGCTTTGGGGAGGAACATAGAGGTTACACTTACATTCATGATGAGTCTCAAGCTGAGATCCATGATATCAGTTATATGTGGAGAGATAGAAGGATTGCAGATGGCAAGAGGAGTGGTCTACACAGCTTCTATTACATCCTCAACAACCTTATCAGGAACACCATCAACCAAAAGGATGGAGCAGCCTCAGATATTAATGGCTATGTGAGAAATGTGTTGGCTAGATTTGCTCCAGGTGGGGACTGGTTCAATGTCCCTAGATTCATGTTGTGGACTGAGTTGAGATTTGTAGTGGAGGATGGGAGAAGGGGTCAACCCTATGCCCCTTACCTCATGTTCACGATTGAGAGGATCACTGGATTTTAGTTTTTGAAGGATGGGATGCACACCGTCTACAAAATTGAGAAGACCCAGCTAGCTATAGCTACTCAGGGAGCGGGGAGCTCTCATGCTCATGTAGATATCCCTGAGTCTTCTCGCCCTAGGTCTCACAAAGGAGGCAAGATGAATAAGTTTGGCATGTGGTTGAAGGCAATCTTCGACAAGTGCATCTATGCAGCTGATAGAGTGTATGAGACACAGCTTGAGCAGCATCAGCAGCAAGGACATGACCTTCCACCAATTCCTACTATTCCACCTCCTCCACAGTATGACCATCTGAGTCTCTCTGACATAGATTTAGATGATGAGGATGATGATAATGAGGAGGAGCAGCAGGGACGAGCAGCAGATTGGAATGAGACTCTAGAGGGATATCATCAGAGACAGGAGCCAAGGCGTTCCACTCATTCCACTCACTACACCGCCACTACTCACCGTCAGGGCCGTGCATGTATTAACTCCGACAATGATGATTGTGATGGTGGTGCCGAGACTGCTATAAGAGGTGATGATATTGATTGGACTGACATCTAGAGAGATGATGAGTAGGTGTTGATCTTTCTTCTTTTCTTCTCTTTTTGGTGCTTTATGCCAAAGGGGGAGAAAATTAGAGGGATCAACAAATTAGAGAGGTCAACAACTTTTCGCAGCAACTGCGCTTCATGTCCTATTCGATTAGTGTTAGTCTTCGCTAGGTGAAAAGTTTGAGAGTCGCTCAAAACTCTAAATTGTGAAATAATGCTACTATTTGATTCTTTGTGTATCGGATATGGACATGTATCATTGTGTGGATTAGAAGTCATCTTATTGTGCTAGGTTGCATATCTTTTTGTCTAAGCTAGCTGTGTGGTGCTTGACTCTGTCTTGCTCATACAGTCAGGTGCGGCACTGCCACAAATCAGCAAGCACATGTGTGCATAAATTGTCATTTGCATCATGTTTTACATACCTGACATAGTATGCAGCACCCCATAGGAGCATGGATGTAGGGGAGCCCCATCACTTTCACTAAAATATGAATCTTGGCTTCTTATGCCAATTTGAGAATTCAATTCTCTATTCACATACATAGGGGGAGGCTCTACACCCATGGTTCAAAAAGTCTCAGTATTTATTTCATATCTTTTGTAAGATATAATTGGGTTGTCATCAATCACCAAAAAGGGGGAGATTAAAAGTGCAATCAAGCCTTAATTGTGGGTTTTGGTGATAATAACCATGTAATTATAGAACTAATGAGATTTATTGAGATGACAAGCAGGGAATTTATATTCGAGGATGCTACATGAAATGAAGGAGGCCCCAACTACAAATATAAATGGCTTCAAACTCAAAGGAGCTTTAAATTCTTTTATATATTGAATTTGAGTATAGGAAAAGCCATACTATAAAGGAGAGGTACAATGCTTAAGCTAATCTATGCTACCAAGTGCTCAAACAACCACCTACATCCCTAGATTCATAGCCAAGACAGTCTACACTTCACTATTACCCTTGCTATCTTGCATGATGTGAGCTCCGTCTCGTCTGACCCCTTGGGGGCGAGCTCTGACTTACCCAACCCCTAGGGTGCAAGCTCCGTCATGCCCAACCCCTTGGGCATGGGATCTGGTTTGCTCGACCCTTTGGTCACGGGCTCCATCTTGCCTGACCCTAAGGTCGCGGGCTCTGGCTCACCCAACCCTTTGGTCATGAGCTCCGTCTCGCCCGACCCTAAGGTCGTGGGCTCTAGCTCTCTTGACCCTTTGGTCGTAGCCTCATCACGCCTGACCTAGAGGCCATAGGCCTCGTCTCGCCCGACCACTTGGGTGTTGTGTCCGTTGAGGGCTGGGGGTATATATATCTTTCTCTTTCCTCACCAACGACTATCTGTGATTTAAAGTGACCGTTAGGGACTGGAGGTATATATATACCTTTCCCCTTCCTTCCCAATGGTAACCAACCCAGCGCTCTTCTTCCTCACATTAGCACGCTTAAAACAGAGCAGGAGCTCTCTATCTTCTCACTCCATTGTGGACCTCAAGCCCCCAAGCAAATCCATTGATTTCCCCATCAATCCTTGAGGGAAGAGGGTCCAAAACTCGAATAGAGAGCACGTCCATTGATTCCTAAACTCTAAAGAGCACCTGGTTCATATCTTAGCCGGCGATTGTGTTTGTTACTCTTGGAGTTTGGCTCCTAGCCGGCTAGAGTGTCGCTCATGAAGCTTGCCAACTTGTGTGGCAGCCCTAGGAGGTTTGTAACCACCTCTTGCAGCGAGTAAAATCACCCTCATCTCAAGAGTTCACTCTCTTGACTTGAGAATGATGTAGGGTTGCAAATCACTAAGCCTTAGTGGTATACCTCAACAACATAGACTTAGGCAAGCCTTGGTGGCAAGCTGAACCACGGCAAAAATCCTTGTGTCATCTTCTGCTTGTGTTGCTACACTTGTGTTCTTGTTGTTGTTGAGGTGATTTCTAGGATTGAGGCCTATCTACTTGTTGTGTGGTATTCCCACCACTTCCAGCTGTTGATCTGTGATCTACCACCGTGCATGAAGCTAAGAAATTTACCCGATCTAAATTTTGTTGGGTAGATTTTGAACTGTGAACTAATCTCTCCTGTAGGTGCGGTAGTGCCGCGCTCACAGAGCGGTAGTGCCGCAGGTGAATTTCACTTCAGTTTGAGTTGAATTTTTATAGGCCTATTCACCCCCCCTCTAGGTGTACCAGAGATCCTACAGGTGCGTGTCAGTGAATTGAATTGGTGAGCCGGCCTCCATTCCCAGCCATCGATCATCGAGGGCGCCGCCGTGAGGGAGGGAGAGAGTCTAGATAGGAGGTCTAGCAAGGCGTGTGTCTTCATCCATCGACTCCTCCAGCAATCCACTAGCAAGCAACAACCATGGTGGTAGAGGGAGCGCTCCACCGCCTTGTGTAGACAGATTTCCACCGGAGCTGTTGGACCGTGTTCTACTTCCGCTGTGCCGCGCCGATGTGCGCGCATTGTTGCTTGAGCCCTAGGAATCACAGCCAGCTCTACCATGGCAGCAACAATAGACCATCGCCTGCCAAGGTATGTTTTCCTTCCATTCCTTAGCTTGCTTCTTGGCTGCAATCTTTGCATCGGGCCTTACTTGTTGGCATGGTTTTCTTTCGCCGTGTCGCCGGCCGCCACACTTGTTCTTCTTGCGTCTTGTGCTCATTTGTTCATCATGGTAAATTGAAAGCTAAGCAGCTAGCATTGTTGTTTATTCTTGCTTGCATTTCATTCTTGGTGCTGGCCTGGATTGGATGATTTCCAGCGCGGTGGACGCATTTTCTTGGTTTTTTTTGCTACCGTAGCTGGCCTACTTGCTTCTTGCACCCTCCATCTTCAAATCATTCGTTTGTTCATTCCTACCATCACATCGCAAGCTTTACTATAGCGTACGTATTGGGATCATTGACGACGAGTACACTATCTAGCAATGTTTTAAATGGCGGACTACGATATTTAGCGGCGACCTTCTCCAAAAGCTATAAAAAGCTATAGCGGGCTATAGCGTAAGCTACTCATTTTACGGTTTTATAGAAAACATAAAAATTCTTAATGAATTGTGCACTTAAACATTTTAACTAGAAAATTTTATGAACACAAATACTCAAATACATGTAGAATATCTAGGAGAATATGTTTTCAAGTCTATTATGTTGGAACCGACAGTTCTGAACAAGAACAAGAGAGTTTTAGGAGAGAGCTCGACGGTGGAAAAGGGACACACTAGAGTTTTGAACAAGTGGAAATGAGTGGGAGGTGAGGTCCCTTGCCCCTATGCCTTTGGGCACTTATATAGTCAATGGCTATTTATAAGTGACCCATTGGTGAGGTTGGATTTCACATGACACTACTCAGCTACTAGTTTGGCCTCTTCTAGGGGGAGACTTGGCCCATATACCTCATGGGATCCCCCAACATTGCTCCCAGCAAACACTTTAGCACAAGGGGCTTCGCCAGCACTTCAGGGACTATAACGACTCACTCATGCCAACACTTGTGGGAGCCCATGAGGTATATGGGCCAAATCTCCCCTCCTAGAAAAGGCCCAACTAGTAGCTAGCATAGTGTCATGTGAAATTCAACCCCACCAAGAGGCCACTTGTAAGTAGCCATTGCCTTTATAAGTGACCAGGAGCACAAGGGTAAGGGACCTCACCGTCCACTCATTTCCACTTGTTCAAAACCCTAGAGCATCCCTATCCACCATCGAGCTTTCTCCTCCCTCTATCGCCTGATCAGAACGTCAAATTCAAAGCATTATTTAACATTCAGATCAACATATTGTTATGATCAACACTCAAATCAACAAATTCAATAATTATTTAATAATTTATTACATCATAGATTAAGTAAAGAACCTAAAGGAGAGACATAGATTATAGTTGAATAGACTAAAGAATAGATATCTACCTCGGTTAGGATTAAGGTACTAACACTACATCAAAATAGCACTTCACTGCCTGTTCAAAACACCCCATCACTGTCGGATTTTGAACCGGCACAACACAACCATACCGGCAGTGATGAGGGTTAGCTATCACTATCGGTTCCTACAAACCGGCAGTGTTCTTTAACTTCACTGCCGATTCTTTATAGAACCAGTAGAGTTCCGGTCCGCCAACACTGCCGATTCATTAGACCACCTGACAGAGTTCAGTTCCACCAAACATTATCAGTTTGTGTTTTAACCGGCAGTGTTGTCATAAAGAGCACTGCCAGTTTGTGACAAGAACCAATAGTGATGGGATAAGCTAACGCTGTCGGTTTATGGCTCAAGCCAGCAGTGCCATCTTGGCCAACAATGTCGGTTTGTTTCTAACTGGTAGTGAAGGTTACGACATCACTGCCGGTTTGTTGCTAACCGGCAATGATGGCCCGTTCGTATTTTATTGTTTTATAATTTATTTTAATTTATATTTTTTTGTGGAATCGGGTTTCGCTTTATATACGCTATGTAGACGACAGGTCCATCAATATTAAACATTACAAATGTCATGGTTATAGTTCAAATGTTCTTATCAAGAACTCGATCCTTCAAAATAAAAAAGAAATTATTCTATAAGATGAAGCATGCTTCTCGGACTTCTTACAATAATCTAGCGAGCCGCTCTGGGCCATACTGGTTCTTGAACTTCATGGATTATGCGATGGAAAATACTCCATCTTTTTCCAATACCTCGGCTAAGATGAATTTTACCAGCTCCGATTGCAGTGCGACGATCTCCATGTCAAACAGCCTTTCGTGGTTATATTTCTTGCGCCGTCATTTAAAAAAGATGATATCCAATGAGGAATCAGTAAATCATTTTGTTGAATTATTAACAGACATAAATGAAATGGGGATTATACACACCAACTTATCTGCTTCTTCTGATTTCCCGCCGATGTAGCGAAGCATTGCCCACATTACATAAAACCCGCATTCATTGTTTCCCGACGGCTGTTTTAGGTACTTCCCATCTATTTCGACAACCTTGAATGGGACCTGTGTCCCACCTATATGTCTTCTTCGGACACTGTGCAACATTAAAAGGAGAAACATTAGAAAGCGGTATGTGTGACTAGAAAAAATATGTTATTAGGATCGCTTACTAATTCAGGACTGCCACTAGTGCATCCAGATGATGAAATGGTTTTTTCTTCGAGTCCCACACCTCGATCAAATTTTTAGCAAGATTGACACAAATGAAGACGAAATGGTCACTGCAATCACAGAATCCTAATTATTGAATAATCTTAATGAAAAAGAAGCATAAAATTAAAAGCCGAGAACACATACTCGCAGTTGTAGGCTAGAAGTATGTGGGTTTTGTTCTTTATCTTGAATTCATCGAAAACAGCAATCAATCTCTCTTTCAAGTCTTCCATGTCACATCCATGGAGGCCTAAACATGTCTTCTCATTGACTCACAAGGGGGCTAAGAAGCCTATTTTATCCCATTTGCTTTTTAGTATGCAAAATTTTGCTATACACCTACATAAAATCATTGGAATTGGTCAAAAGTTAACAATTTGTGTCTCAAGAGAGTAGTTAATTATAATATTCAATGTGTAGGGTACTTACATAGTTCACAGCGTCAACATTTGTGAATTGAGAGAGCATTTTTGGTATAGCTGGAACAAGCACTCCCACTCGACATCGAACTTCTCTTCTTCAGGATAATGAAAAACATGTGGCAAACGGATAATAACCTCAAAACCAAAGTCCTCCATCTCTGTTGCTTGAGCCATGTAATATTCATGCAACTGGCACATATATGTTGTCAAATTTTCATACTCGTCATCGGGAACCAAAAGATTGCCCCTTTCATACTTTATTGCCGGTGTTCCCATCCCTTGTACATCATAATAGATGTTCGCGGCCTCTTCCATGGTTAATTCGGGGTTGTCTTCGACGTACTTCTGTATCTTCCTTAAATCTTCATTGTGTATTTCATTGGCTCTTATTGTAGCATACTGATTCTGTGTTGACCTTTTGAATTTGGACTTCAACAAACACGGAGGCAGTGAGGCACAGAGATTGAAGAAACTAACACAATCTTCCTTCGAGATGTGTGGTGTAAATTTTCCTTCCATCAAGTTTGTAACACTGCCACTGAACGACCTTTTTCTTTTTTGTTGGTCCACTTTGAGAGCATTAGCGACTAAATTCAAGGACCTTTTCTATGACTGCAAGGATGCAAGGATGCCTTTGATCTTGTTTTGGGCTGAGGTGGAGGAGGAGGATGACGACAAGAATTCTATTTTCCCAGGGCCGATGAAGATGGAGGAGGAGGAGTCTTCTCTTTTCTCGAGGCTGATGAAGATGGAGTCGGAAGAGGAGGAATAGGAGGAGACCTCTGTCTTCTCGGGGGTGATGGCAAGGGATGGGGAGGGGAGTGATCTCTGTTGGGAGATGGTGAGTGATCATCATGGGTGGGTGAAGACTCATAGTCGTCCTCATCATCAGAGGACAATTGGTGGTCAAGCTTAATGAAGCGCTTGCGCCAGGCTACTTGAGAGCCCTTGTTATGACCAAGTTTCGGCCTATCTTTCGCTGTGGGGTACTCAATGTGTATCTTGTTATACTTCTTATCAAGTATTCTGTCAATGGTGACGCGAGCGTACCCCTGTGGAATTGGGCGGCCATTAATGGTCCCATCAGGCCTGGCCGAGTACCACCTTGTCCTTTATCCATTCCTAATGGATGTACAACCTGACATTGACGGGTTCAGTGATGAGGCACATTTGCATCTTCTTCGTCAAGCGGGGTCGATCCATAGCTGATGCGACCCCTAAACTATGGGCTAAAGGCAGTAGGAGTAGGGTTTTATGGTACTCCTGACCCCTTAGACAACAAAATTTGCTGGACTCGTGCTTCAACAGTTACATCAATCCGTGCGTCCATTTTGTTTTCTATCTCTTTTAGTCACCTCAAATACTCTGCCTCCTGATCCGCTCTACCCCTCGAGCAACTCCGGTAAGTGTTAGATTCTTAGGGGAATGCTAGTTTCCAAGGAACAACACCGGTTCCTCTAGTGCGACTAGGGTGCTCCTTGGTTCTGAGTGCTTGGGTGAGCACGTCTTTCTCCCTATTAGAAGTGTGAGTCCCTTGCCTCACCTCCTCAGTTACTTGGGAGATCCTCTGGATGAGTTCGCTCATGGGTTGATTTGTGGAGCTAAAGCTCCCATCCTCGGCGTGACGTACATTCCTCCCCATATAGTATATTACCGATCTAGGCTCCCAATCGGCGGTCTCAACCTGAATGCCTTCCTCAGTAAGGCGATCCATCTTTTCAAGTTCTGCTTGAAATTCTAGCATCTTTTTGGTGTAGCCATGAGAGCTGAGATGATGAGGATTCGTCGCTTTTTGCGAGTTCTACTTATTCTTCCTGTTCAGCTCTAAGTACTCCTCGGATAACCTATATTCCTTGAAATCATGCTAGAAGTCCTTCTACTTGCTAAACTATTCACCATTGAAATCTGGCTCTTTATTTTGGGGGACAAAATTCTTGTACAATGTCCCCTTGAAATTCTTGAAGCATGTCCCATGATTTCTTTTGCCTTTTTCTTGACTAACTCCTTATTATACTCCGTTGGGAAAGTGAAATACTTTAGGATCTTGATATCCCATATGTAATCCTTCTCACTTTCGGGAACCCTCCACGGGTCATCATCTTTCACAATCCACTTCCTGTACCTAATTGGGATGAAGTCCCTTACAAGTAACCCAAGGATAGTCTTGTATTTGGTTAAAGCTATAGGCGGTGAGAGTGGATTCCCAAATTCATCAAACTCAGTGATGTGCCAGTGTGCATTCCTACCAACAGGAATCTTTGACATGCCCCACTTGGATCTAGCCTTCCCACTACCTAAACCCTCTGCCTCCTCGGCCGGCGGAGGCTCTTGCTGGAGGCACCAAGTAAGCTATGACCCTCTCAATTGATTAGCGGGTGCTGAGAGCTCGATTGCCGCTCAGCTGTGTGCTTGTGTCGTGCTCTTGTGTTCAGGTCTCGTGTTTTTTCGCCCCCTCCATGAGGCGCCCTACTTCTCCTTTTATAGACCAAGGAAAAGCGCGGGTTACAGAGGAGAAAAAGTAGAAGAACGAGAGAGAAGAAGGCTTTCAGGGTTGCCGAGTCCTTCTTCTCCTTCATGCGGGTCCCTATTTGTCACTGGCGCCATGCGCGGTGTCATCTGCCGGTCATGGCGTTCCACTCCGTCTTGGCGGACGTCGTGGTGAACTGATGCGTCTGTCAGCGTCCATACGAGGATTTGGCAGAACAACACCGGCACGTCCGACACTGTTCTTGATGTGAATCCTCTGGTATGGCCCATCACGTCCACGGGTTATATCAAGGCGTGCCAGCCTCTTCCCTGGCGTCAGAGTTTTAACCCAGGCCCATACGCTTGGACCTGGAGTGGTTGGCGGCGCTATGGGTCCCCGTTGGACGAGACGAACACCTCATCCTCGAGGTCGGGTGAGACGGAGCCCGTGTGACCTTGGGCGAGACAGAGCCCGCCCCCAAGGGGTCGGGCGAGATGGAACCCGCATCCTTGGGGTCGGGCGAGATGGAGCCCGCACCCAAGGGGTTGGGTGAGACGGAGACCGCGTCCTTGGGGTCGGGCGAGACGGAGCCCGCGCTCAAGGTGTTGGGCGAGACGGAGCCCGTGGCCTTAGGGTCGGGCGAGACCTTTTAATACGTCTCGAGCCATCTAGAGAAGTCAGCGTGGGCGCTAACTTCCTTGCTTTGGGTATCCCTAATATCGATACCCGACACTAGGGTGCAAAACTTTTATGCGGCAGATCAATAGAGAACACATTTAGGCACTAGGGGTGAAATGAGCTAAGTGTAGAATTTAATTATTGAAAGAAATTTAAAATTAGTCTAATTCACCTCCTCCTGAGCATCTTAATCCTTGGGGTGACAGATCTCCTCACATCCTGCTCGGGCCTGCCAGGTCCAATAAGCATGGCTCGCTGCCTCTGCGGGGCCCATGGTGGCGCCTTAGCCCAACATGCATGTGTACTATCTCATATCCAAACGTACGCCGGATGCAGAAAATTGGCCCAAAAGGGCATATGCCCCATGGTGCTCACGAGGCATATGTCTGAGGGCAAAAACAACTTTGCCAATGTACGCGCTCGTAATCGGTTCCGGTGCCAGACGTCCAACCATCTCTTCGCACGCGCATATGTGGCGTGCCACCTGAGCCGGCCGGACTGTTGTGATACGACGCCGTCTTCTTTTCTTCTTGGATAAAAATGTTCTAAAGAGGAAGAAGGGAGACTCATACATATACCCTGAAATATTAATAGGGACAGCTCAATAGTCAGTCGTCTTTACAAGTCGTAGAGACGACTAATATTATCAACTGTCCCTAAAAATCAAAGCCGTCCCTACTAATGATTTATAGACATGGCTAGCTTAGTGAAACCAGAGCACCAGCAGTAATGACAGTTGGTGATTGAGCCATCCCTGCTAAAAGAACCTGACATCTTCACAACTTGTTTTTTTTAGTAGTGTTTCGCACGCGCGCGTATGTGGCATACCACCGGAGCCGGCCGGACCGTGGTGAAATGGCGCCGCTTGCGCGCCCTGCACGTATAGTCCATACCGAGCCGCCGGCGAGCACACTCCTGGCCGACCGTGGTGAAATGGCGCCGCTTGCGCGCCCTGCACGTATAGTCCATACCGAGCCGCCGGCGAGCACACTCCTGGCCGTGGTCAGAGGAGAGCACCCAGCCTCTCCACCGTTTATGTCTTAGCTTGGAGATCGACCAGCTGGTTGGCCCGCCGGCGCGTTCACGGTTCGTCCGTTGCTCCCGCCTTGAATGGACAGTGAATCGATACATGCATGAATGGG
The DNA here is from genome assembly GCF_019320115.1 of Miscanthus floridulus. Lineage (NCBI taxonomy): Eukaryota > Viridiplantae > Streptophyta > Magnoliopsida > Poales > Poaceae > Miscanthus > Miscanthus floridulus. Next base: position 16,037,626 of record NC_089593.1, on the reverse strand, counting down.
TGGGTCGCCGCCGTGAACGCTCACACGACGACAACGACGGACGGATTATTTGACGGGATCCGTCCGCAAAAGAACGTAATTATAGGATGTGTGTAGGTCAAAGAAACTCAAATTTAACTAAATTTGTAGTAAATATTATTAGTATTTATGTCTCAAAATAAATTTAATATAAAAATATATTTTATAACTAATTTAATAACACTTACTTTGTATCATAAATATTTACATTTTTTATATAAATTTAGTCAGAGCTTAAACTGTTGGACTTCTTGAAAAATGAAAATTGTATTCTTTCGGTGGACGGAGTATATATATAGCTTGCCGCGTGCGTGCGTACCTGCGCTGGTGGGCAGATACTGTACTGCGTCGTCGGTCTTTAAGGGCACGTACAACGGGATGATGCGAGCCGTCTATATGACTTGTTTTTTTTACAGAAAACACCCTCGTGAGGATGGAGATGGACGAGGCCGTCGTCTTGCGAGGCGACGACGCCGACTCGTGCTCCTAGGTTCAGTTGTCGGTGGACGGTGCATTGTACAGCGTCGTCGCCTCCAAGCGACGAGGAGCGGATCAGCCGCGCGGGAGGATTCGACAGCATCAACTAATTTGTACGTGAACAAGCTAGTTGTACGGGATCATTGTACGGGATAAGTCTGCGTTGCTAGTTGTACGTGCCCAGACTCAGACTGACGCGTTGTATCAATTTTTGTTAGCTGCTAAATTGTTAGCTTCTGAAAACTGTTAGAAGTTAGTTGTAGTCATAGCAGAACAAGCTGCTGATGTATGGAGCTGTCATGCTTTTATTTTTATTTTTTTGGAACGGCATGCTTTTATTTTCTAATTTCATAGTGTCTTGAAAACTTGCTAATTTCTTTGGCTGTCATGATGACGTATGGAGCTGCAGAAATGCCAATGCATAGTACCTTGAAAAAATTCTAATTTCTTTGGCTTCATTTTGTGTAGTCAACGTAGCTGTGAATCCATTATCTATTAAATAGCAACACAATGGTATACAAAATGATATTCATGAAAGATCTTGGCTACATGTAAAGCATTAAACAGTTTGCAGACGACCCCTTATCTGTGGGTTGTACGATTTGTCTTTCTAACTATCTGTACATCAGATCCGAGGCTCTTACAGGGACGACCTTCCGTCTGTGGGTTGTACATGCCCTAAGGTGCCACCTTCCGTCTGTGGGTTGTACGTGCCCTAAGGTGCCACCTGCGTTGATGTTGCGTGCATCTAGATTTCTGACGATGACCTTTCCGTCCGTGCGTGCAGCTCGATCCGATCCACCGCACAAGGAACCCAGACGTTACCTAACCGATAAATCGTCTTGGCTTCAGTGCTGTTGACCACTGCAACATGCATGGGCAGCATGGCTGCAGGCTGCTGATGCTGCTTGGTGGTTTTTGGTTGCCTCTGAGTCGAGAGCAGAGATAATGGACACAACTCAGTATAATCACACCGTAGATTGCTTGATTATGATCGATCGTCTCTGACTGAATAAAGCCATGTTTGGGTATCCTCAAAATTATGAGTATCTGGATTCACAAAAAAAGGTTTGTTTGCATTGGATCCTTAAATTTTAGTAGAGTATAGGTGGTAAAAAGGTCGTCCGAGGTCGTCCGTACATCCAAAATTGTTAGAGCAACTCCAGCTCTTAAATCAGGGTCCCTACTTTTATTTTGGAGGCTCCTCCTTATTTTTGAAGGCCTGATTTTTCGCATTTGCTCCAGCAAAAGCCCTCAAATCCTTGTTGATAGACACTGACATATGTGATCCCCTCGTCATTCTCTATTCTTCCCATCATCAATCTTATCTAGATCTAGATCGAGACAAGCAAAGACCGAGCCGCCGCTCCAACCGGGTCCGCTCCCGTAGGGGAGCGCCGCGAGCTTGTGAGGGACTCGGGGGAGAAGCTCGCGAGGAAATCGGAGCTCGCCGCTCCTGCCGGGTCCACTCCTATGGGGGAGCGTTGCATGCTGTCGGGGAGTGAAGCACCGTAGGATCGCCAGGAGGATCACGCAGCAACCGAGGGAGATCCATCAGGGAGCACGATTTTGTGAGCGCGTGGGAGTGAAAGCTACTGCAACTATCATTTGGTGGCTTGCTCCAGAACCCCTTGGAAGGAGGGGTGGTAGGAGGATTTGAGGGCCCTCTCAAATTTGAACACTCTACAAGTAGGAATCATGCTCGAGGGCATTTTTTTTTTCTCTAGGCCCTCAAAAATAAGATGAGGGCTCAACTGCTCAAGAAGAGGGCCAGTTGGAGTTGCACTTTTAAATCAATTTTTTAATTTGACTATTAATACACACTCCCTCCTTCCGTTTATTTATGTCGTTTGAGGTAGCATGCGGGTCCTACACCCTAGTAAAGCTACAGTCCTATCCTTCCACTATACCAATGACAGGACATCTCAGCAATTGGCGTGCGTGTTTTGGGTGAAAAATTGATATATTGGTGGCTAATCAATTATCGCGTGCGTTGGTGTTTCTCACTGTACCAATGACAGGACATCTGAGCAATTAACGAAGCATATCCCTTGTACGGGTGTGCAGGTCATTATGCTTCATTCTTGGTATCTGCTACGAATAATCCAAAAACGATATTAATACCGGAGCAGAGAGAGAGAGAGTATATATACTAAATACACTATTACCAATTAAAAGGTTATATATTATCTTATCTTACTATTACTAATTAAAGGACCCGAACTTAAGCTCCCACCAGACGCGCTAGGAAAAAAACATAAATTCTAGAAATTTTTACAATAATCAGAAACATCTAGCCTTTAATTTGGTAGACTATGATCACCATCTCCGATAATAGCCGTTGGATCTATTGTAATTTATAAAAAATTACCCACCTCTACCATTATAAAAAATACTTAAAGTAACCCCATAATTGTGCATATACACTACCCACCTCTGCCATTACGAAAGATAATTCAAAATAACCCTTTAAATTTGTATATAAATTAACCGCACTTATCATTATAAAAAAGAATTCAAAATAACCCCCTAAATTTGTATCTAAATTACCCATTTTTTCATTATGAAACATAATTCATAATAACCCCCTCACATTGCATTTAAATTACCCACCTCTCTCAAATCTATATGTAAATACTAATATGTGCTATTACAAAAAAATCGATATTCATAAAGTATGAGATATATATATTTCTAAATTACAAACTTCTAGAAATATGAAATTAAATAATCACAATGCTATGTTTGACCATGTATATACGAGACATACACACACACACACACACACACACACACACACACACACACACACACACACACACACATATATATATATATATATATATATATATATATATATTTCAATAGCTTATATGCATGGAAAATGTTTAATTAACAAACCATATAGCAATAACATAACACCATCAATTCCCTTTGAATTATATATATATATATATATATATATATTATATATTAATACTCCCTAATCATGAATTTCATAAATTGTTTTTAAATAACTTTATACATTTTAACTAAAATATTATTGTGTCATATCAATATTAGTAATTTAATTTTTACAACTCTATGATATATAAAATGATACTACACACATATAATTTTGTGATATAACAATTCAACAAGTTCGGTGCTAGGGTGCAATCTGTGTTTCAACTTAATTAACATGCAGAAAACAATATTACTAACACCAAAACTCTTTTTAATAAAAATAAATTTTGAATAAAAAAATAAAAAACAATAGAGTTTCTACTTAACATGTGGAAAAAATTGTACAACTTGGTTAAAAATCGAAAGATAAACTATAATTCATGAAATGGAAGCAATAAGAGTTTATATATCTTATGGTTAGGTTTAAACTAAATGCATGTCATGCTGCAAAAACGATAAATACTAGAAATGCTAACTAGAGGTCCTTAATGGAGACTCCACTTTAATCCTCACGGGACACAATAGAAAAATAAAAGATAGATCCTAGAAATTTCTCACACAAATCTAAAACATTTAAGCATAAATTTGGTATAACCTAATCACCATTGATTCTATTTTCTAAATAATTACCCACCTCTGCTATTACATAAAACAACAAAAAGTAACTCATGACTCTATATTTAAACTACCCACATATGCCATTAAGAAACATGATCTAAAGTAGACCTAAATTTGTTTCTAATTATCCACGTACTCATATTACAATAAATAATTTATGTAACCCAATTCTCATCTCATTATTAAGAAAATTAAATATTCTATCAAATCTACATCTAAAAGATAATCAATATCTTCTATGAAAAATTATTTAAATAACCATAGAGCATGTAGATGTTTGTACATTGCCCACTTCTATCAATATTAATATATTAATATTTGATGAATGTAAGCATACACATTGTGTCAGCATGCATGAGTGATAAATATATATATTATGTTTCATCAACAACATATTTTCTTAATAACTCATATACTAATGATGCTAACAATTTTTTCTAAAACCATATTAGTAACCATGACATAATTTATATAGGTTGTTACTTTATCTATATTTATATATTTTAACTAAATGTTTGACACGTCTATATTGATAGTATAACCATAACTGCACGTATAATTCATTAATAGGAAAATTCAATCATCTTAAGAATTATAGGAGACTACTGATGGCTATATTTTTTGGCCCTTTAACATTACTCTAGAGTAATTTGATCATTATAAGGCTTAATAAGATTTAAAATTCTCTTGAGGTTAGCACTGCTACCCCATCAAAGATCTCATTTCAAGCTTTATCACTTATCTTAGGTGACATGGTTCATGTTTCAAATGATTGCATATACTATTGTAATATTTAGGAATGTACTATATGACCTAAAATGATTATTTAAAAACAATCCAAAATGAGAGTTAGTAAAAGATACAATAAGCACAAGAGTTTTAACTTTAGAAAAAAATCTATAGCCGTCAATAAAAATAAAATTAAAAAATCGAAATTCAGATTCATGACTTAATATATGTGATTCAACAAGGGTCACCATAGTTAATGGCAAGGAAACAAACTAATTGCATATTTAAATATACAAGGTGCCATGCAAAGTAAAAGTATGAATATGCATGGAAAATATACAAGTCAGTCCCTTACAAAAAAAAAGCAAGTAATAAGTTTATGATCATTAGATATAGACTACAAAGTACCTATTATGTCAATTTTTGTAGAAAATAAACAAAGAAAAACATAAAGTTTAATATAAGTATTTTTTATTAATCAAATAAAATATATTAATAGTATACTTTTTAAATTATAGCCGGTGCAAAAGTCCGGGTTGATGGACTAGTAATACAAATTGAGCGTAGCTTTGCGTTTCTATGGTGAAACCTGCCATCTGGTTTTAAGACGTGGACGTCCGTATTTTTTTTGCGTTGTACTTTGATTCGTAGAAAGAGGTGATCTGCCGGCAAGCTGGAGTTGTTGGTTAGAGTCCAGCAGGAGTGGTCTTTCGAGAGAAAAAAATAAGTCCAGCAGGAGTAAATGGAGAATGGCGTGCCCCGCTGATTTGCAGTCTGTTTACTTGTTTGTATATGATCATGGATTATAAGTTAGAATAATATTTTTCTCTCACACTAAACCAGCCAACACTGAATAACTCATGATCGTTTACGACCAAACGCCGGCGCACCGCGCACCGCTCACCGCTCATCAGAAATCCAGATGCGGCCGCCGTATTCTTGTCCTTTTTCTTTTTTGTGAAGCAGCCGCATTCTTGACTTGCTATACAAACAAAACAAGCACATGTTGCGGGGCGGCCTGTAGTCATATCTGAATCTGATAAACACCACCACCCCCAAGGCAACCACTCCAACCAACACTACCCATCTCTATCTGTATGATTTAAAATAAGATGAAGCATGTGATGTAAGAATGGTGCACGTGCGGATATTGCCTGTCGACCGCTATGGGTGCCTGCCTGCCGATCAACTGGCCACGTGTCGCCGCAAGGTGATCGTTGCGCGTTTGTTTGTCAGTGTCGTCACAGCTTGCCCATTAGCTGGCCGACGTGAAACGTGTCCACCACACTGACGTGCATTTGGAGTGTTCCGTTCATCCTCACAAAATAAAACCCTATAACAAAACGATACAGCATCTCTACGCCGGCCACGATCAACCGACCACTCTACTAGACTACTACTACTACTATTAGTGCTGCTGCTGCTACAGATTTAAACATGCAGTTATTGCAACGTAGATAATGTGCGTGTCGTCTTTCTGTGAAACACGGATGCTTGCTAATCCATCTATTATCTTAATATTTGACCAGCAGTTAATAAAAATAATTTTCACGTTATTTTTAGCTATCAATATCAAGGCCGACAAATTACCAAGTTAATTACAGAAAGTAAAAGCCAAGTGACCTGTCATTATAGTCCCAGTTTTCAACCGGGATTGCGAATCCGGGACTCCCCCTTTAGTACGTCCCGGTTCTGGGTTGCTATTACCAACCGGGATGAAATAGCCTCCAGGCATTGCACCGGGGCTAGCACCTATAGTCCCAGTAGGTGTTCCCAACCGGTACTAAATGTTTCTTTTTTCTATTTTATTTTTTTATTTTATCGTTTCTTTTCAATTCAATTCTTTTGGTTTCGATTAGCTTTTCGTATACAAATTCTACGCTGCTAATATATGTACACGTATAAGGTTCCGTTTGAGCATTATACATAAATAACACACTAAAATATATGAAACTACATATATACAAATATTTCAAGAGGTTGTACATGCATGGAATATGTACATAATAAAGTCACAAAAACCATATACTCATGTTCTTGGGATTTCATTCAACCCTAATCTTCAGTCGTATGGCTACTAGGTATTAATTCTTTAGGGTTATAGTGGTACGCGTTTTTGAGATCTATGATCTCATCCATAAGAAATCCTACCAATGCCTCTTGAATTGCTTTGATTTGATCACATCATCGCATAACCGTTTGCTTCCTCCATTCAATCTTCAATTCGAATGAAAGAAAAAGTATGAATATATATGATTATATATATCAACACAATGATAATAAATAAATTGTGGATATTTTTTACGTACTTCGAGGATCTCTTCACTTGTTCTCCTTGAGTACTACATGAGGAACTCACAGATGTAGTATCCACATAAGTTGTTCCCCGATCCTTGCTGTAGACACCACTTTACGAGAAAAAATATTCATCATCAACCAATGAAGCATGGTAATAATGAATTAAACTGAATAAAGATATGGTGACCTAGCAGTACTTACTGGGTATTAGACTACATTCAGAGGCACTTTCCATTGACCATAATGGCGTTTCTTGGCAAACCTTTTCCGAGCATTGCCTAACAAAATAAATAAATAGAGTTATATAAATAAAGTGGCATAAGAGAGTATACAGTGTGCGAGACCGAAATTTCCACAGGACAATATCTATCATTTCTTGGTAATCTTTTCATGGTTTTATTGCTGAGTCAAAGATCTTTATAGTACTCTTGGGAATATCGATAACCAACAGTATCCAGTGATAGCTACATGTTTATATGCAGGCATAACTCATTAACTAAAGTCAACATGGAGTAAGCAAAATAAAATGGGCACAAGACATTAACACTCACTTGAAGTTGTAAGGTAAGAGTATCAGTGTCTTGTTATGTTGATTATCTAAGAACTTAAATAGATTATTCTCCACTTGAGGTCGCCATCTATCATATGGAGTAACAGTGTCCTTAAATGTGCGATTCGGATCCATGAAACCAACATCAGTTAACCCTTTTCCCTTTAGTTTTAGCATCTCATATCTGCATTCATATAGTACAAAAGAATATATAGTGTGATGATAACTATATATAGACAACGAACTAACATGCAAGTTACTTCAATTATAGAAAGAATCACTTAGCAGCTGAGGAGAGATTTGTCGAGAGCATCCTAGTTTAATAGTTTGTGTAATTCATTGAACTCAATATGTAAAACGTCACAGCCAATGGAGTAATGATCTGGTCTAATTCTAACAACAAACCATGCCTCTTTGTTGTCACACGCTCTTAAGTACCACTTGTTTAACAAGAACATTTGCGTACCCAGTGATGACAAGGATTTAGGGTTGACAAGACTCCTGCCATACTGATAGGTCTGGTAAATATCAAAGTTGACTGTTGGTATGGATCCTCCCCCAATGAGTTGTTGAGGTGTGAGACCTATTGTGGCCATAAAGTCTTGTAGTGCCTCCCTATCGATTAGACCGCCTTGTGCATTTGTACAATCATCCTCAACAACTAGCGGATCAATAGATTGCTTAAATTACTGCCCGAGCTGTGCAACATCTTTCCCTATTCTCTTCGTTTTCAGCGACGCCTTATATGACTTATCAAGAGAGCGTTCATAGTCCGATAATGGCGAGGGCTTACGTGCTATAAGGAAAATAGACCCTAGTCCCATTTACTTTGGATTTTGGTGTTTGATGACCAACACAACCAAATTGGACTAAAGAATTTGCAAGTATTTGTTTTGTAGTTCAATAGGGTGCAAGACATGACTTAAACGAAGGCGACGTGATGATCCGATGATCAACACCATAAGCAAGACCTTAGAAGCATAAGAGAAGACCCAAGATATCAAGCAAAGTCCAAGTACGAAGATAGGAACTAAGTCGGACGTAAGATCGTGAAGAAACGAGCTCAGAGAGGTGACAGGACGCTGCACATGACGCTACACCGGACGCTGCACAGGACACTGCACCGGACACTGCATTGGACGCTGCACAGGACGCTGCACCTGATGCTGCACAGGATGCTGCACCGGACGCTCTGATCAAGAGGCTCAGCAACAGTAGTGTCAGCAGCAGCGACCGAACGCTTCACAGGACGCTGCACTGGACGCTAAGTGCTAGAGTCCGGTCAACATCAGTAAGGTTCCAGAAAGCCGTTTTTGTGACCGAACGCATCCGGTCAGTGCTAACCGAACACTGGTCAGAGTCTGGTCAGTAGCAGAGAAGCGGAATTTCATCTCCAACGGCTACTTTCTCAGTGAGGCTTATAAATAGACCCCCCAACTGGCCATTTGAGGTGTGTAGAGCTGAGAAAACATACCAAGGGTGTTAATACACTATTTTAGTAATCTCCACTTACATAGTGCTTAGTGTTTTATTAGGTGATTAGCGTAGGTGCTTTACGAAGTGCTTAGGTTGATTAGACCACCGCTTATGCGCTTGCTCTAGGTTTAGACCTAGTGTTTAGTGAGGTTTGCATACCTCTTACCACTCGATGCATGTGCGCACCATTGTTGTACATCGTAGGGGCTTGTAGTCTTGCGAGATCACACCAACCGTGTTTGTGGTGTGGCCGCCACCATGTATCGGAGGGAACAAGGCCCGTGGTATTTTGGCCGAAAGCTTGATAGTGAAGACGGCGGAGAGCATCTGAGAGAGGCTTACCAGAAGGCACATCGGAGACCCACTTGCACATGGGGAAGGCCTGAGGCTATCCACAGAGTTACACGACCGGGAGCTTGGCCCTTGCGAGGGATTCCTTGCGAGGGGCTCCAACAAGGACTAGGGGAAGCTTGTGCGCTTCTCGATACCTCGGTAAAAATATCGGAGTCATTAACGAGAGTTTGCATATCTCTACCTTGGTCTTTAGCTTCTGCATTTACATTGATTCCATTACTCCTTTTGCGGTAGAGATAGCAACACATTAGCAAAACTATAGTTGCACATTTAGATAGTTTGTCTTTTGTATAGGTTTTGCTAAGGTTAGAAAAAGAGGCCATAGTTTAGAGTTAGAATTTTAAGTTGCCTGATTCACTCCCCCCCTCTTAGGCATCACGATCCCCTTCACGTGCATCACGCTGCTTTTTCTCGAGCTCATTGATTTTTCCATAGTTCTCGTTGAGCTATGTAGTGTGGCTTTGGTGGGTTTTTCTAAAGTTCCAACCTCCTTGCTCTTGATTCTGCTAAACTTTGCTTCCAATTATCTAAATCTTTTTATGCTGTCGCTTTTGATTCCTCTTCAGACTTCTCATAAGGTAGCTTCTCTGGAGGGGGCTTTGTTTTACGATGGCTGGCTTTCTTCTTCATCAGGGACTTCACCGAGGACGGGGGCCTCGTCTGGTTCTATAGCGCAGGAGGTGGAGGATGGGGAGACCACCTTGGAGGAGATGGAGATGGAGATGCAGCCATGCCATGGAATGCATCATCATTTTCTAGAGCATCATCATCGTCCATAGCACTATGATGATCATCATGGGATGGAAGAACTGTACTCAGGTTGGGAGACCTATGAGTACAAAAATGTTTATTACGCGAGAAGCCAATAATTGAGAATGATTATTAAAAAATTGTTTCGTTCACTTCCATCCGTACCTATCATGAGGTAGTTGAGGAGGAGGCGATGGTACCCTAGCCGCCGCACTAGGAATAATGATGTAGCGCTTGCGCCATAAAACAAATGAATGTTGTGCTTGTCCTAGGGTCTTCTCCCCATCACCTCCAGGAAAGTCAAGAGGCACTTTCCTATAGTCTTTGATAACTCTATCCACCAAGACGCTATAATAGCCAGGTGGAATTGGATTTCCATGGCTTGTTGGTGTCTTCTCAGGGACCATAGGAGAAACAATACCGTGCACCACCAAGACTGTGACACCGGTATTCCCCAAGGGAATGTGCAGCTCACATGGCATCAAAGGAATGATCATGTCATCCACGGGGATGTGCTACAATGCATCATCTTGATTTGGGAGCTCAGTGGAAGCCCAGCTGCTTCTTAGCTGAGGGGGGCTAACGTTGACTGCATGCTCTAATGTTGATGACTGCCTCTGGCTACTCAACTGTAGTGCCACTTGCCATTTGATTTCCTCTTGCATTCTCGCTCCCATGTTTAGTTCCTGCTCCTGCGATTGAAGCACTGCCTCCTCTAACCTACGGATCCGCTCTGCCTCCTCATCCTTCCTTCGCTGGTAGCTTCTATAGGTAGTCATGTCCTTAGGGAAGCCATACCACCATGAAATCAACCCTTTGCCTCGCTTTCGGCCAGGATGTTTAGGAGTCTAGAGGGCATACGTCAGCTCATCCTTCTCTCGGTTGGGCACAAAGGCACCACTGGTAGAAAGCATCTATAATATTGATAAGTCTTTTTGCTGCTATTTCCATTTCCCCACCAATAACCGGCTCCCCGGTTTGTGGGCCAGTGATCCCCCATGCATGAAAAACTAATTCTTAGAGCATTCGGGCCAATCGAGTGAAGATGGTTGGATCCTTTTGGCAAGCAGGTCTGCTTCCATTCTTTGCCACTTTAGAATGGCACCCCTATATCCACCTAATCCTGTTTTATGATGATATACCTTCTGTTGTGCATTCTATTGGTTCCTTCTCACCCATTCCTCACCCTCTTCCAAGGTCTTATACCTCACAAATTCAGGTCAGTCATCCCTCAACTTTTTGTACAAGCTATTTTGACTAAAATCTAGAGTTAGATTCTCCTTGATAAATTCATTATACAGCCTCTTCTTTTAGGTCTAGAATTGTGTGGCCATTTTCTTAAGAGCCCAATTTTTAACTAGTTTTCTTAAATCTTCACCTACGAGTAGATTGAAATATGCAGTGACTGAATCCCAAAGAAGGTCCTTCTCTCGCTTAGAGACAAAACTGATTAGAGGATCATCCTTCTTCTTTTTTCCATTCACGGACATTGATCAGAACCCTATCCCTAACAAGAACACCACAGTGGTTTATAAACTTCTTTGCATTGTTTTTTAGTTGGAGTGGTTCGCCGATATTAGGATCGACTTCTATGATTATGTAGTGGCCCTCATACGTAGAAACACAAAGATTTAGTAATACATATATATATATATATGAATTATTGGAACTATGTTTAATTTCATATATAAAGGAGATGCAAGATTATTAATAAATATACATCGCCAGCATTTTCTTGCACAAGAAGTTCTTGCTCATCTTCAAAATAGTAAGTATTGGGAGTCGTCATCTAACTCCGAGTCGGCCTCGTTCTGGTTGGGGTCATATTGAGTGCCAGCATTGATAATGTTCATCATGGCCTCATTCTAGTCATAGTCATCTTGCAACTTGGCTATCTTAATTACCACAACTATAGATAAATGAAAATCACACACTAGTCATGCATATGCAAATGTAGTGAATCAGTGACTTAAACTTAGATAACTATATATAGACTTTAGGGTTTATTATTTATGCCAAACTCGATCTGGTTGGGGCTTGCGCGTTGGTAAGGGTTTCGAGCGGATTCATGTCACACTAATTATGAAGAATCAAATTTAAATATATATATATATATAACTATATAGAATTTAGGGTCATTATTTACGCCTTCTTTAGGGTTTGGAGCGGAGCTTGGCCGGGTTTGGGTTTAGAGCGGAGCTCAGGATATTAGGATATATATCAACATTTGTGTAGATAAATATATGAAAATTCATGTCACACTAATAATGTCAATATATCAAAATTCAGATATATATACCAAAAAATTCATAGCACTAATAAAAACAATCTTTTCAATTGTTGATCAAGATTCAAATATATTTCTACAACTATATATTGTAGTGCACTACTACATTTTTTCTACAATTCATAGCACTCAACATTTTTTTCTATATATATATATATTAAAGTAAACTACTACATTTTTTCTATTTTGTCTACAAATAAAATCTATCTATTTTTTCTATGCCGAAAAAATAATATGCACGCACACATCACACACACACACACACACACACTCATAAACACACCACATATGCACACACTGTTGCTCACATGTGTGTAAACGGAGTTCCTCTGGCGAGCACGGCGAGGGACGAGGACGGTGAGCACGAGCACGGCGAGCACAATCGAGCACGGTGGGGACAAGGCTCGCACGACGAGCTGGCAACTAGTCAGAGATGAGGACGATGAGCGCGTGCGCATAGAGCTAGCCAGGGACAAAGTTCGTGTGTGGACGATGTACTTCGACAGCGAGGATGAGCGAGGGCACCAACGGGGTGATGAGGCGAGGGCACCGGCGGGGTGATGAGGCCGGTGCTAGATCAGATATGATGTAGACGAGGACGACGCGCTCCGACAGCAAGGATGAGCAAGGAATGAGCGAGGGCGCCGGTGGGATGACGAGGATGACGCGCGTGGAGCCAGGGACGAAGCGCGCGCCTGATGAGAGGCGATGCTGGAGGTAGGCACGTGGATCCAGCGATGACGAGGACGAGGATTGACGATGGTGGTGGATCCAAATCAGATCTGGGCGAGGGCAAGGACGATGGCGGTAGATCCAAATCTGAGCACCGCGCACGAACAAGAGAGGCACGAGCCGGGCCACCGGTGGAGACGACGAGAGAGGTGCGCGTGTGTGGAGGCGATGCTAGAGGCGGTGATGATCGAGAGGCGGTGGCGCGGTGGCTCTCGGGCGAAGAAGACGAGATGATGGTGGGGGAGAAGAGAGGAGGTGATATATAGGAGGGACCTTTAGTTCCGGGTGAAGCCACGACCTGGGACTATAGGTCCTTTAGTCCCAGGTGCAGCCACGGCCCGGGATTAAAGGCAATTTTTGGCGGGCCATGAAAATATTGCCCATCTGTAGTCCTGGGTGGTTGATCCACCTAGGAGTAAAGGTGGGTTGCAGTTTGGATTCCCGCTAGTTTCCAGAAGTTTTTCCTTTTTTATATATTTTTTTATATAAATATCTAGAGAGTTGTTAATTGCCTAGTAAATAAAATATTAGTCAGCAATATACAAAAAAATTTCTGGACCTGGTTTTGCGTTATTGTACACAAAAAAAAATCTGTAACCTAAACTCTTTTGTTTTACCATATAAATATTTAACATAGTGTAAATAATAATCACAATTTCTACCATGCAAAAATGTACTTCTTAATTAAAATCATTAAAATTAATGCTTTTCGATAGGAAATTAGTTTTCACATCTTATTAACGTTGATCATTTGGTTTTTAATCGCACATTCTCCACAGGAAATCTACCATCAAGCAAAAAATTCATTTACACCGTAGAAAATATGAAAAACATGACACAAAAATCTGAAGTCATAATTATTACACAATAGGTCTAACACATCACCATATCAAGTGGAAATAGCAACGAACTTCTTCTTGACATATGTCCCTTGGTTATGATCGCGCCGTAACCATGTAGTGTCCTCATCATTTAGCAGGACGCTTGGGTCGCTGTTCAATGTGAAGTGTGGAATTCTATCATTCTTTTCATAATCTTCTAGCATGTCAGACCTGTCCTTGATTCCCATGATGTTTCTTTTGTCTGAAAGAACTATGTGGCACTTTGGCTTATTGTCTGAGATGTTGTTGTTTTTCCCTTTCTTCGGTTTGGTGGACATGTCCTTCACATAGAATACCTGATTCACATCCTTAGCTAAGACGAATGGTTCATCTCTGTACCCAAGATTGTTGAGGTCCATTGTTGTCATTCCGTACTGATGGTCAACTGTTACCCCACCTCCGGTCACCCTCACCCATTGGCACCAAAACAAAGGGACCTTAAAATAAGGTCAATAGTCTAGTTCCTATATCTCATCTATGTGGCCATAATATGTTTCCTTATTCCCATTTATGTTCGTGGCATCTATGCGGACACCACTATTTTGGTTGGTGCTCTTTTTATCTTGGGCTATCGTGTAAAATGTATTACCATTTATCTCGTACCCTTTGAATGTCAGGATATGCCAAGATGGTTCCCTAGACAACAAGTACAATTGCTCATCTAGACTCTCATCACACTGACATCATTTCTGCAACCAACCACCAAAAGTTTCCATGTGCCGATGCATAATCCTGGTTTCAGGCCTCCCCGGGAATTCGCCACGTACAATGTCCTCGTGTACCTCGATATACAAATCCACCAAGGAGGAGTTTTGCAAAACTATGTAGTGTGCTTTACGGAAATAATCATCCTCCTTGCCAATATATGCTTTCTTCCCTAGTGTCCCCTTTCCACTTAGTCTCCCCTCATGCCATGATTCAGGAACACCAATCGGGTCGAGGTCACGAATAAAATCAACACAGAACTCAATGACCTCCTCTGTTCCGTAGCCTTTGGCGATGCTTCCTTCTTGCTAAGTAGGGTTGTGAGCATATTTCTTTAGGACTCCCATGAATCTATTAAAGGGGAACATGTTGTGTAGGAACATAGGACCAAGAATACTAATCTCTTTGATCAAGTGAACTAGGAGGTGCATCATAATATTAAAGAAGGATGGTGGGAACACCAACTCAAAGCTAACAAGACATTGGACCACATCATTCTGTAGCTTTGCTAGATGCGCTGGATTGATTGCCTTCTAAGAAATTGCATTGAGGAATGCACATAGTTTCATGGTGGCTAATTATACATTTGGAGGTAGAATCCCTCTCAATGCAATCGGAAGCAATTGCGTCATAAGCACGTGGCAGTCATAAGACTTTAAGTTTAGGAATTTCTTCTCTGCCACATTTATTATCCCCTTTACATTCGAGGAGAAGCCAGATGGAACCTCTTGATGCTATTTAGGCATTCAAACATGCTTTCCTTCTCTTCTTTGCTAAGAGTGTAGTAGGTAGGACTTAAGTACTAGCGTCCATCATCTACCTTCCCTAGATGCAGGTTCTCTCATTCTTTCATATATTGTAGGTCCTATCTTGCTTCTAGTGTGTCCTTAGACTTCCCATACACACCCATGAAGCCTAGCAGGTTCACATAAAGATTCTTCGTTAGGTGCATCATGTCGATCGCGCTGCGGACCTCTAGGACTTGCCAGTAGGGTAGCTCCCAAAATATGGACTTCTTCTTCCACATGTGTGCGTGTCTGTTAGCATCATTTAGAACAGGTGGGCTGCCAGGTCCCTTTCCAAACACTACATGTACATCCTTGACCATATTGAATACATCCTCACCACTACGGTTGTTAGGCTTTGTTTGGCGCTCTACCTTACCTTTAAAATGCTTGCCGCTCCTTCTTAGGGCATGATTCAATGGAAGAAATTGATGTTGGCCCATGTACACGATCTTTCGATTTTTTTTTAAAATATACCTTCCATGTCATGAAAATAGTGCGTGCATGCATTATATCCCTTGTTTGATTGTCCTAAAAGATTACTAAGAGCAAGCCAATCATTGATTGTTACGAACAACAATGCTTGCAGGTCAAAGTGTTTCTGTTTGTACTCATCCCACATACGTACGTCTATGCTGCTCCACAAAAGTAGAAGTTCCTCAACTAATGGCCTCAGGTACACATCAATCTCGTTTCTAGGTTGCTTCAGGCCTTGGATGAGCACTTGCATCATAATGAACTTTTGCTTCATGCACAGCCATGGAGGAAGGTTGTAGATACATAGAGTAATAGGCCAAGTGCTATGACTGCTGCTCTGCTCCCTGAAAGAATTCATGCCATCCGTACTTAAAGCAAACCTTAAGTTTCTTGCATCATCTGCAAACTTTGGGAATTCTCTATTGATTGCTCATCACTGGGACCCATTAGCGGGGTGTCTCAACATATTGTCTACCTTACGGTCTTCTTTGTGCAATCGCAGTAACTTTGCATGCTCTTTGTTTCTAAACAAACATTTCAAGCATGGTATTATAGGAGCATACCACATCACCTTGGCAGGGATTCTCTTCCTGGGACGTTCACCATCGCCCTCAACATCACCAGGGTCATCTCGCCTTATCTTATACTACAATGCATGGCATACCGAGCATGCATCCAAACTCTCGTACGCACCGTGGTAGAGGATGCAGTCATTAGGACATGCATGTATCTTCTGGATTTCTAATCCCAGAGGGTAGACGACCTGTTTTGTTGTGTATGTAGTGGCGGGCAATTCGTTTGCCTTTAGAAGCATCTTCTTTGTGATAGTCAGTAACTCTCCAAATTCCTTATCGGATACACCATTCCATGCCTTCCATTACAACAATTCAAGTGTGGCACCCAACTTATTTTGCCCCTCTTCGCAAGTCGGGTATAGCAATTTCTTGTGATCCTCTAGCATATGCTCGAACTTGATCTTCTAATTTTCACTTTTGCATTCTCTCTATGCATCATGGATGGTCTGACCAAGATCATCAGTGAGCTCATCTTTTGTCGCTACCTCTTCTTCAGCTTTCCCCATTATAGTATCATCAAAGGCACCGTATTCAGTAAAACCATGAATAATAATGTTGTCAGCATCCCCTTGTTCTTCTTCTTCATCTTCTTCCATTATAACACCTCTTTCTCCATGTTTAGTCCAACAAATATAGTTTGGCATGAAACCCGATGTAAACAGGTGTTCGTGTAGGATCCTTGAGCAAGAATAATCCTTCTCATTCTTACATAGAACACATGGACAACACATGAAACCATTCTGCGTGTTTGCCTTGGCCACATTTATGAATTCTTGCACGCCCCTAATGAACTCTGGGGAGCGGCGGTCCGTGTTGTACATCCATTGCCGGTTCATCTACATTACATGACGTACACCACATCAAAAACTTGTAATAACACATATTATATAACATGTATGATTAGTAGTTAATTAAAAGATCAAAAATATCCATCAATCAACATGATTAATTAATATCCTATACCACACAGTTGTTTCACGTACTCTCGAATATTAATTTATTAAAGCCTTGATACAATGTAGACAATCCATAATAGCACTAAACAAACAAAACCTACAATGCACTTCAGCAGAATAAGGATTTTGTGACCAATTCCAACTAAAACAGACAGACCATTCTTCTGCCGGTTCACTGCCTCATCATACAAAGGTGCACTCTCATCAGTCACCTCAGTCACCTTTGCAAGAGATTTTTGAACGTGCTCAACATACTCTTCCTCCTAGTACCAACCGTCACATGATCTAGTGCCATTCCACTGAAATTACAACAACAAATCAAGAACTTTAATCAAAATCATCACGAAAAATGCCTACAAAGCATAACAAAACATGACAAAAAATTACTCACTTCGCGATCTGAACATGTGTAGAAGATGCGCCCTTGGTTGGGACCCTTCTTCTTCACCCTGTACTCCCTCACAATCTTCTGCCCATACTTGCTGCACGCAATGAGAGGGAGGTCCAGCCTCAGTCGCTTAGGGACCCCATGCGAGGCCGAGGACCCAGAAGCAGTCACCATCTATGACTCTCTATACTCATTTTCATCTGTCGACATAGAATTTTCTTCTCATGCCGAGGACACACGAGCAAGCCGGAAGGGTCCGCTTGATGGAGCTGGACATCCGCTTAGCTTCAGCATAGGGATGGTCGATCCTGCGCAATTCTCCTGAGACATATCAGTTAATTTGACCCTGTAATTGACAAGGAGAGAAAGTTTATCAGTAATTTTGGGCAGAACATGCCGGTGTTGCCAGATAGTCCTGAATGTGCAGCTCTGAGAGCCGATATGAAAGGAGATCGACTAAATAGCCGATTACAACATATTTATAAGAATAAATCGGTTAAAGTTCATGGAGTTATGTAAGAAGAATCGGTTATCATTTAGGATGAATATCATTCTTTAAACAAATATTGGTCAATGGCAAAAAGATATTAACAATAATTAGTTCATGCTGAGCCAATGACTGCAAGTAACTGAACCTATTTTTTTTATAAAAGAAATAGTTCATCATCATTCAACTATTTAATAGAGATAAATCTAATGAACATATTAGATCTCATCTATCGCTATGACCAGTGGGGCATGAGGCAGAATCATGCAGGCCGTAGAAACAACAATAGACTCGACGACCCTAACTTATTACTAATATCAGTTGGGCATGAGGCAAAATCATGCAGGCCGTAATACAATAATAAGATCATGGGGCTAACATATTTTTCATCCTATCACTACTTCAACGATCTTGTGATGCGAACTATTAGTGAAAGCGCTCGATATCGGCTAAAACAACCGATTCAGGCATAACGCAAAGTTAAGGTCATGCCCTCTCAGGAATAGATCTACCAACTAATGACCCCCACTCCACAGTGCTAACAGTGGGGTATGAGGCAGAATCACACAGACCGTGATAACGGGCCATGGAACAGTTTTCGCTAGCTAATAGATCTACTCAAGATCAAACATGCCTTAACCGCACGCTATGCACGATCAAGATTGACGTAAAACAGTCGATAAAACATAACTCATCATTTAAAGTGCAGATTAAATCAGTTTAGATTAACAAACAATGGGTTAACAAAGATATAAGGCCAATCTAGATCAATCCCAATCGGGCGAAGTGATATTGCTATAATTAAATAAACAATAGAAGCAATAAGCAATATAGGTAACTTAATGAAGCTATCCGAAGGAATGCCACCGTTAGATAGAGTCGATAACTTGACCTTAATCTAGTTCGAGCAGTGGAGGTCGACCGGATTGATGCAGCCGTACTTGAACTAGACAAGAGTCGATAACTAACTCATACCAGAGTCGTAGTGGAGGTCGATCGGATTGATGTAGCTATATGAACAGAGGTATAAGCCATAACGATACTTACAGACAAGCAGTGGAGGTCGACCAGATCGATGCAGCCGTACTTGCTGAAGAACTCACCGAGATCTACTCTACTCCTACTCCTAAGGGGTGGTTAGAGCCAAAAAAGTAAATAACTTGTATTGGATTTATTGTGTGTCTTTTGCAATAACCGGGCTTTGATATTTATACCCAGGACCTGCGCACGACTCCTGTCTAAGCATGACTCATCACAATTTTTGACCCTAGAGAAAACATTCCTAATTTAAGATAACTTGGACTCTAATCTTTCCCTTTTTGTAGAGTCCAGCATGTCTCATCCTGGCGCTGATCATAGCCTTTGTTGTTATCTGCTGGCGCTATCTGAAGAAAGCCGATTCCAGTTTTGCATTCAAATCAGCTGGTGTCGATCCGCACACAATTGATTCCTTGATGACATGGTCTTAGGAGCTTTCAAGTCCCTATGACTCTTCTTCTAAATTTTGGTATAAACACATGCCCCCAATTTTGGGATAAAAGTAATTTTATCCCAAAATTCTCGCATCTGTATCCCCGATAGGTCTATAGTCAAAGGCATAGAATCTTGATCTGGGGTCTACCATTTGTCGTCACTTATGTCAGCTTATGAGCCCATACTTCAAAACTTTTTATGAGAGCATCATTGCTTCATAGGCACTTGGATTCATCTTTCTAGGCCAGCTATAAAATGTCTATTCGACCCTGGCGAGAGCAACTCAAGAATTCAGCCATGTTTCTCTTCTATCTACCCCCTCGAGTGCTTCCAACTCCACCAGAACCTCCATGGTCTATCTTTTTGCTAAGAAGATCTTGAGTGATTAGAAGAATTCTTGTGCATAGGGTAATTGTGTCGCCCATTCTAGCACCTTGTCGAGCAAGAGGATCAGTTATTGCGGCTGGAAGAAGTCTTGTGATATCACTTGTGTCTTCTCACCATGCTCGCAGAGCTGTTCTAGTGTTTGCAAGGGCTAAAATGTGTGGACACATTTCCCTTGTTTGTTCCACCAAACGCCCACCGGGAAAGCCACAGGCTTCTTTTCCACAGTTTCCTAGTCACCGAGAAATCAGCTGGCCATCTATTAGGTGGGCGGCATTTCCCCTTCTCCTGGCACAATTTTATCGAAGGGCCGACGCGACTTGGTTCACGATGACCTTCGACCTTGTGGGGACCCGGACTCCCTTCGATCCAAAGAAGCCTTGGTGAGTCGATATTTGGTCAACGTAAGTTCTCCCATGATATTTTGTAACCTAGGGAAGCAATAAGTCCAAATCTGTTATTTCTTCGTCATCTGTCCCCTAAACTTCTAGAGTGTTGATCTGTTTCTGTGTCTGATTTCAATTTCACACCTCCAGGGAAACCTATCTCCTCTCCTTCCTGGGCTATATATACGGGCCACGGCTGGGGATTAGAAAACAACCCACTTTGTTTCAAACCTTCTGCATCCTTAGTATAGTTCCTGCTTTTTCGTAGGTTTGAGATCATGGAGAACAGCAAGAGGTCTGCTGAGGAGGCTCTCGATGAATCTGCATCATTGCGCTAGTGCATCCATCGTCAAGAGGGTGCACCTCGCGATGCTCCTGTCGTTCTAGAGCAGAGGGCTAACTCTACATAGCCTTTGGGGTCATCCTTAGCACCAATTTGTCGCTAGCTCTCCCGCTATCCAAGGAGGCCGAGAGATGACGATGACCTGATCGCTTCCATTGATCGGACCAACAAGAAACTTGCTGACTGCCTCTCTATTGCGGAATTAGCTCTGGCCATAGTTCAGGGCCGATCACCCCCTGAGGCCAACCCGGTGTGGGAGAGGCTGGCCAAGGCTAAAGCCAGAATCGCTGGTGAGCCATTTACCATAATTTTCTATTTCTTCTTAACTTTTGCCTCTAGGATCCTGATCACCTCTTCCGTAAATCTTTTAGATCTATTGGCTTAGCTAGAAAGCCTTCATTTAGCTACGGACCATGCGGCGGGATTCATCAATGCCAGGGGAGCCGTTCCGGTGGTTCACTTGCACGACATCCTAAACCGCGTCAGAGAAGTCGCTCTTCATGGCGTTTGTCATGGTGCTGCCATGGCGTTGGCTGCTACACAAGTTCACTCTGGCCATGATCTTCGGCTTCTTTCCCGTGGAGCTCTAGCCACTGGATACCCTGGAAATTATGAGCGCCTAGTCGAGGATTTCTTCGACGCTGCCAACTCTGTAGCCCTGACCTCCTAGGCCGATGATATAGTAAACAAAGTGTTTTCTAGTCTGCAGCTTGTATTAAGTGATATCAGGAAACAATTCCCTTGTCTCCAATGATTTTCCTTTTACTTCATGCATCACTTTGTCCATGTTTGCCTCGCTCCTGCGGGCGATACACATCGTACCCGCTTTTGCCACTCTGGGTTTATCTTTGCACTAGATGTGATACCCTTCTGGTGTCGGCTATTAGAGCTGACAGCCGAGCAAATTAATTGTCAAGTATTAATCCAAACGTTAGGGTAATATTCCTTTAAATATTCCCCATTTGATTGCTCTACCGAATCCTTCTTCTCCTTTTAGTGTTTCCAAAATATAAGTATTACCCAGCGCACAATGCTTGATCCAATAAGGTCCTTCCCAATTAGGTGACCACTTTACCGGATTTGTTGTCCTTTGACCCGATCGACAATTTTACTCTCCAGACCAAATCTCTCTCAGAGAATTGCTCATTCTTGACCTTTTAATTGTAATATTTTGCAATCCTTGGTTTATGGGCTTCAATGTTTTTCAAGAGCACGCAGCCGAAGGCAACTCAGGTCTTCTAAGTCATTCATCACAAAATTCTTGTAGACTTCGATTGATAAATCGCTCTGCAACATAACGCACCTCGATCTAGTTTGAACTTCCCAAGGAGGGATTGTATTATGGCTATACACGAGTTCATAAGGTGACTCTATCAGCTCTTTTGCTCTTTACCATCAAGGGTAATTCATCCCCAGCCTTCTCGAGAGTCTTATCTCCCTTCTCCATTTTTGAAGATCAGGTCCTTTGTTCCGGCTAAAGAGCCGATTTTGAAAATAGCCGATTCTAGACTCTTGGTTTTAACTCTATCTAGGTCTAAAAACACAGCCTTTATTAAGAGAGCCCTTCAATCTTCTATCCTTAGTCATCCGGCGTCGTATTCTCTTCGGCATTGGTGAAGTGACGTTTCGCCTTCTATTAACTGCTTTTGCGTGTCCCGAGGAGTCCGCCTCTTCACTTCATGTCTTCAAAAACCAGCCGAGGGCTTTGGCCTCAAATACATCTCCATCCGCAACTGTTCCTTCGCTCTCTTTTGCCTACCAAAACCCTATAGCAGTTTTCTTCCTTCCTTCCATAGATCCAATCATCTCTCACGGCCAACGAGGATAATCGAGGCAAGCGCGCGGTAGAGGAGATCCTAGAAGAGGACATGCCGATAAATCAGCGTCTCCGCCGCATGAGGTGAGATTGGCAACCTCTGTTCATGGTGATGACCTATTCTGATTCGCCTATAGGTTCATTGTGAATGATAGCCTTCTTCCTTTCCCTCAGACCAGCAAACCCACTGATGCTGCATCTTCCGCGCCAGCTTCATCATCAGAATCTTCCAATTCGTATAACGGCGACGATGCCCAATGCTTCTTTCAAGAATGGAGGGCGGCCGAGGACCGCTATTTTGAGGTGATTTAGAACAACTACCAGCTTGAGATTTGTCTAGGGGTCTTCCAAGCGGCCCTTAATGCGGCTGAGGAGGAGGCCAGTGCCATTTGAGCATGGCTGGCTGAGTCTAACGCTACAATAGCAGGTAAGACGAGTTCCATGAGAATTTTTATTTTGGTTTCCACTGCCTTTGTCTTGATAGTCTTCTGTAATCGCCAGCTCAAATGGTGCAGTTGGAGTCTCTCCAACTAGCGGCGAACGTGGCCGTGGACGTTGTCAATGCTCAGGGTTCCCTCATTGATGCTCGTCTCCAAGACATCCCGACCTGTGTTCAGGAGATTGCCCTCCACGGTGTTCGTCATGGCGCGTCGGTGGCGCTAACTATGGTGCAGGTCCAGACCGGGCATGACCTCCATGCCATGGCGGTTGGCTTCTTGATTAGCGATGGTCCTGAGGGACATGAGGACTTGATAGAAGAATTCACCATAGCGGCGGAGGCCATCGTGGACATCACATCTGCTCAAGATGTGGTGAACAAAGTCTTCGACTAGATTGTACTTAGGGGGAACCAATAAACAAAGACTCCTCTTTCATGAATGCGCCTCAACGCAATGCCCTTGTGTATGACTGTTTTTGCTTTTTGTTTTTGCTCTATAGGCGATACATATCGTATCGGCTTTTATTGTCTTTGAAGATTTTCATTTTTGAATTAGAGGCGATACCCTTCTGGTATCGGCTATTAGAGCCGAGAACGAATCGGCTATCAAGTGTTGATCAGATGTTAGGATAACATCCTGTAGAACTTTTCATATCAAAGGTCAAAATGATTAATCAACCCAGGTCAAACATCCTATTAAGCGAAACAGAACCTCTTTAAGAAATCAATTAACTCTAAATCACACTTAGGACTCCATTTAGCATTCATACATCGGCCTAAACCCATACTCAGAACTAATGCTTATTTTTTTCTTAATCCAATGGCCGACGTGAAGCCGTGACTTTTTACTAAAACAAACTCTCAGAGCCGATCGCTTGCATCGGCTGTTGGCTTTCATTGCTAATCTTAATGAAGCCTCCTTCCCATAACTTGCCAAAAAAACATTTGAAGTCTCCTAATTTCCAAAAGACTGGATCGACTGTTGCGATGCTCACAGATTCATCAGCGCGAACTAGTTTGACATTATCTCCATGCAATTAAATCAAACACTAATGCATGGTCGATGGTATATAGTAGTTTGCATGAATCCAATCACGACTGAGGAGCAAACTATATGACCCTTTTCCATCGATGACGAAGAATGTGGTGAGCAGAGTCTTGCTCCTGATTGTTAGCTCAACATTTATTGCCCCCTGGGTCTTAGCCGTATTCCCTCCGAAGTCCTTAAGCATCATGTCAGTCTCCATTAGATCTCCTGGTCCTTTGCCAAGCTTATGAAAAGTGGTGTAGGGCATAAGATTGATAGAAGCACCTCCGTCCACTAACATCTTGTTCATTGGCTTCCCATCAACAAGACCTTTCACATATAAAGCTTTTAAGTGCTGATGCTTGACTGGTTTATCAAATATTGCTTGTTGTACAACCATTAACTTGGCAACTATCTCCTCATACTCTGCTTCATCAAAATTTAAATAAACTTCTTGATTTGCTGGAGCTCTGAATTCTGATGGCAACAGAAAAGCCATTTGGATATTAGCCGATAGTTGCTTTCTATTGGCTGTTTGCTTGGTACGTGATACTTGAGGTTTACCGGATGCCTGAGCCTGTTCCTTCTCTTTATTCCTTAGGCATTGCACCCTTCTCTTTTGGCTTCTTATTAAACCTCTTGGACATAATTGGCCTTCCTGCCAAACACATTTTCTTTTGTTGCCTTCTTCATAATTAGCCCAGCCCTGGTCAATAACTCTTTTTCCCAGCCGATTATGAACACTTTTATTTTTTAGGCGTCGATCCATGTTATTATGATAATATGCATCTTGAGCATGGATAGACTGGTGGTTGGTTTGAGATTGCCTATACTCCCAATATTGATTGCTGCATTCTGGACAGTCATGTCTGGAAGGCAACTTCAAACTTTTATTCCAACAATGTCTGAAGAAAGGAGAATTCTAATGTAATTTGGCTTGTCTTCTTTCATACCTCTCTTCTTTCAGTTGATGCGGGTATGCTTGATCCTTTAACCAATGCTGATAATCATTTTCCTTCTGTCGCTGCCACTTATTCAACAGGATCCGAGCTATAACTCGTGGCTTTGTCGCCCTATCTTTTGACGTCTCCCCCTGCTCATATCGTCTCTTTTGCTCAGCGCGACGTCTTCTAATCTCTCTATACTCGTCAGCCGATATTTGCATCTTGGGGTCGACTATTCCAACTTCTCTTGATTTAGTTGATGTTAGGACCTTAGTGTTTCCTTTGAGTAGCCTAGCATCAACCATGTTTTGATCTCCTAGGAAAGGATTATCATCAACTTTCATTTTCCGAGGCGTATCAAATTTGAGCCTCCCTTGCTGAATAGCCCTTTGTATATGCTGCCTGAAGATTCTGCATTCATTAGTGGAATGAGAGGTACGTTATGTAACTTGTAGAACTTCTTATTCTTTAATTGATCAGGGGGCAACATAACATGACCATCGGGTAACTTGATCTGCCCCTTCTCAAGTAAGAAATCAAAGAGCTTGTCTGATTTGGTGACATCAAAGTCATAGCTCTCTTTGAGTCCTCTTCCCCAAGGATTTGGCACCATTAATGTCTTCTTGCCCCAATTCCATTCAGCCGCAACAACCTCTTCTTCTTCATCTTCATAGCCATCATCGACTGAGTATGGATCATAAGCTTCAACTACTGTGGTACTCTTCTGAAATTGGGTATCTCTGCGCATACTTTAGAATTGGCTATTGAGCGCTACCACTCATTGAGCCAATTGACCCAAGTTATCAAATTCTTGTCCCAGCAGCTTTTCTTTCCACATTGGCAGCATTCCTTGAATAGCTAAAGCAGCTAGTTGATCATCAGCCAAGTTTAAGGAGAAGCACAAGTTCCTAGTCTCTCGGAACCTCTGAAGAAACTCAATGCCCGATTCATTAGTCTTCTGCCTTATAGTTGTCAGATCGATAATCTTCTTTTCTTCAGTCCTAGTATAAAAATATGTATGAAACTTCTTCTCTAGGTCAGCCCAATTGGCAATAAAATTAACTGGTAGTGATAAAAACCAAGTGAAGGCTAGCCCTGATAGGGACAAGGAGAAAAAACAAACTCGATGGACATCCTCAACTGAAGCTTCACCCAATTGTGTAAGATACCGACTGACATATTCTATCGTGCTTGTAGTGTCTTGGCCAGTGAACTTAGTGAACTCTAGGAGCCTGTAATTTGTGGGAAGAGTGACCAAATCATACCATTCTAGATATGAGCATTTGTATAAGAAGGTCAACCCTTTTGGCTTCAGACCGAACTGATTTTTCATCATCTCGGTCACCTTCAGCAGCAACTCATCAGCATTTAAATTTGGATTTCACTATACTTGCTGACCCACCTGTGGATTGAAATCCCGTGTGCCTTAATACCTTGGATTTAGAATCGTGTGAAGGGTATTATAGTCTGATCCATAGTGATATCCTTGTGGAACCTCTATCTACTGGGTCCTTTGCTGGCTTGCTGCTTGAAGTCTCTGATTATAGACTTAAGGATCTTTATCTCTACGGATCCTTTGCATTGATGGTGCTATTTTTTTAGCCGACGACGGTATGTGGCCTGATGTGCCAAAATTAATCACCTGGTTCTGACCTTGCCCCGCCGGCTATTGTACATGTTGTACTGATGGTCCAGGATTGTACTATATCTGATTTACAGTAATTCCTTGAGTTTGTTCAGATGAACCCTGAACCCTAAAATGCCTAGACACCACCATTACCAGCTAGTGCTGCTTCTTGATAGCTGGTATTGACTTGATTAATCCCTTGGGTCGATAGATCTGGAATGTTGTAATAAGCTGACCCACCTTGACCAACTAGAAACCCATGAATCGCCTCTCTCATGACGTTGTGGAATATGTCCAAGAAAGCTTTGTTATGGCTTGATATGGCATTACGAATAGATTTGTCTACAACTTTCTTAAAGAAACACTTGTCTTCATCTTCAGTTGTATCTGTCTGCCCGTGTAGTAGAACTCTTGGCAGTAGAAATTTCAGAACAATTGTGTTGTCACGTATTTTGGTGTAGGGCAATAAATACTTGTTCTGAAACTCTTCTGTAGCTTTGCTGATGATACCCTTATCCCCATCAGGTAGATCTTCATAATGCAACATAAAGATGTCATTGTTGTTGTGAACCGCTATGATGATTGTAGTGTCCCACCGGGCGTGCCAGAAACGTGTGTCGACACAGAATTTTTGTCTTATGCCGAGGACACACGAGCAAGCCGGAAGGGTCTGCTCTATGGAGTTGGAGATCCGCCTAGCTTCAGCGTAGGGATGGTCGATCCTGCGCAATTCTCCCGAGACGTGTCAGTCAATTTGACCCTACAACTGACAAGGAGAGAAAGTTTATCAGTAATTTCGGGCGGAACGTGCCGGTGTTGCCAGACAGTCCCGAATGTACGGCTTTGAGAGCCGATATGAAAGGAGATCGACTAAATAGCCGATTCCAACATATTCATAAGAATAAATCGATTAAAGCTCATGGAGTTGTGTAAGAAGAATCAGTTATCATTCAGGATGAATATCATTCTTTAAACAAATATTGGTCAATGGCAAAAATATTTTAACAATAATTAGTTCATGTTGAGCCAATGACTGCAAGTAACCGAACCCCTTTTTTTATAAAAGAAACAGTTCATCATCATTCAACTATTTAATAGAGACAAATCTAATAAACATATTAGATCTCATCTATCGCTATGACCAGTGGGGCATTAGGCAGAATCATGCAGGCCATAGAAACAACAATAGACTCGATGACCCTAACTTATTACTAATATCAATGGAGCATTAGCCAGAATCATGCAGGCCGTAATACAATAATAAGATCATGGGACTAACAAAATTTTCAACCTATCGCTACTTCAACGATCCTGTGATGCAAACTGTTTGTGAAAGCGCTCGATATCGGCTAAAACAGTCGATTTAGGCATAACATACAGTTAAGTTCATGCCCTCTCAGGAATAAATCTACCAAATCACGATCCCCACTCCATGGTGCTAACAGTGGAGGTGAGGCAGAATCACATAGGCCGTGATAACGGGCCATGAAACAGTTTTCGCTAGCCAATAGATCTACTCAAGATCAAACATGCCTTAACCGCACGCTATGCACGATCAAGATTGACGTAAAACACTCGATAAAACATAACTCATCATTTAAAGTGCAGATTAAATCAGTTTAGATTAACAAATGATGGGTTAACAAAGATATAAGGTCGATCTAGATCAATCCCAATCGGGCGAAGTGATATTGCTGTAATTAAATAAATAATGGAAGCAATAAGCAATATCGGTAACTTAACGAATCTATCCGAAGGAACGCCACCCTTAGATAGAGCTGATAACTTGACCTTAATCTAGTTCAAGCAGTGGAGCTCGACCGGATCGATGCAACCGTACTTGAACTAGACAAGAGTCGATAACTAACTCATACCAGAGTCGCATCGACCGGATTGATGCAGCCGTACGAACAGAGGTATAAGCCATGACGGTACTTATAGACAAGTAGTGGAGGTCGACCGGATCGATGCAGCCGTACGAACAGAGGTATAAGCCATAACGGTACTTATAGACAAGCAGTGGAGGTCGACTGGATCGATGCAGCCGTACTTGCTGAAGAACTCACCGAAATCTACTCTACTCCTACTCCTAAGGGGTGGCCGGAGCCGAAAAAGTAAATAACTTGTATTAGATTGATTGTGTGTCTTTTACAATAACCGGGCTTTGATATTTATACCTGAGACCTGTGCACGACTGCTGTCTAAGCACGACTCATCACAATTTTGGCCCTAGAGAAAATATTCCTAATTTAAGATAACTTGGACTCTAATCTTTCCCTTTTTGTTGAGTCCAGCATGTCTCGTCCTGGCGCCGATCATAGCCTTTGTTGTTATCTGCTGGCGCTATATGAAGAAAGCCAATTCCAGTTTTGCATTCGAATTAGCTGGTTCTGATCCGCACGCAATTGATTCCTTGATGACATGATCTTGGGACCTTTTGAGTCCATGTGACTCTTCTTCCAAATTTTTGTGTAAACATCATCAACTACTATAAATTTCTCATTTTGTGAACCATAAAATTAAATAAGCTATATACTAAAAACCCTTTTATTTCTCTATTTCTAAACCATGAAATAGGGCAATGAAAGGTGCATACTAGTTTTGATGAGCTACTATAAGATTCCATCATCTACATATGCAAACTATCAAGTGATTTTGAGCTCAAATGGCATATAAATAAAAAATATCCACCATTATTCCCAATCTAGAAAATCAAAAATTTCTCTATTTCTAGACCATGAAATGAGGCAATGAAAGGTGCATACTAGTTTTGATGAACTACTATAAGCTTCTTTCATCTTCATATTCAAACTATCAAGTGATTTCGAGCTCAAATGGTATATAAATAAAAAAAATTCACCATCATACCCAATTAAAAAACCATAAATTTCTTTATTTCTAGACCAAGAAATGAGCCATGCTAGTGATGAAACATGGGAGGATGAAGTTAATAACCTTTAGAACCGAAGAATGGATGGAGGAATGAAGTCTTCACCAATCCCGCAAGCATAAACTCCTTCCACGAGCAAGAACAGAGAGGAGGCAGAGAGCTTGAAATGGCTCAGGCATGGGATGAAGAAGGAGAAAGTATATAGCCTGGGACATGTAGTCCTAGTTTGTAGTATAAACCCAGACTACAGGTACAATTCTAGTCCCGGTTAGAGCCACCAACCAAGATTAAAGGTTTAGTCATGGCTGTTAGCTCCACCTGGGACTAAAGGTCCTCTCGTGTAAAAGTTGTGCCTCTAGCCGTTGGGCAGGGGACTTTAGTCCCGGTTGATAGCTTCAACCGGGACTAATCCTTTCTTTAGTCCCGAGCCTAAAAATGGTCGGGACTAAAGCCTTGAACCGAAAGTTTGTTCTCTATAGTGTTAATTGCACCAATGTGGAACCTTAATGCATTTTAAGAGTAACATCATCGTTACAGTTGAAATGAACTTTTCATTAATTAATATATAATAAAGAGAAAAAAGATCCATAGTTCGGTAGAAGAGGTAAAAAATAATATAATATAGAGAAAATAGTCAAAGGAGATAAGACCAGGTACAAAAGAATGATTGATTTATTCATGCAATAGAAAACACACACAATGACACAAGCTATACTCAATAATAATAATACAAACAATATTTTAAGGATCATGTGCCTATGTGCATGATTATTCATAGTTTTTGGTGAGATGATGACAACCCAGAAACTAGGACTAACGTGAGTATTAAAAATGTATTAGATAGATTATACTAGGTCCTAGGGATGCAAATGAACAAATGGTGTAAAGATTTGATAAAAAAAACAATGAAGAAACCAAGAAATCAGCAAAGGAAGACAAGGATGGGCAGTACAACGGCATGGAAATTGAACAGGCCGGACAAACTGACTTGGTGTCCGGCCAACTGTTGTGCGTATTGTTCATAAGAATATGGTGCAAGGTCCGACGATGGCAATGAAGGACCGCCAGATGCCTAATGTACGAACAATCAACAGAAAGGAGCCTGACAACTTGAAACAAATGAGCAGGAATATTACGGGATAAATGGTCCGAGCAAGGACAAGAACAATGAGCCAGACAATCAGGGTTCACCGGGACAGCACCGTGATACTATTCAGATGAACATGCTGAAATGGTCCGACGAGAACGAAGAAGTGAGCACCGGACAGTCCATTTTTAATGGTTAGTACTGATAGGACAGGCCGCAGTGGGTTTTTGTACAAGCACCGGACTATCTGGCTAGTGATTTTTCTAGCACACTTTGGCCAATGGCAATGAGAGGTAGAGGAGTATATGCCCCATATGGGGTTTGTTGGGGAGCGCTGAAGCTACTACAATACAGTGATAGCGCCAAGGTGACCTAGAGACTCAAGCAGCAGTGGTGAGCCATTGTAGCTTGTGGCATTTGCCTTAGATGTGCTAGCATTTGTGGCAAGCTCAACAATATGACTCGGGAAGGTTTGGTGATTGAGATCATACCTTGGTGGAGCCCCGACACGAATTAGGGGTTGCTTTGTTTTGGTAACCGATACCATGAGATACTTCGTCGTTTCTGGGTGTTTGCCCTCTCTTGATTTGCTCGTTACTTACCCATTTATGATTTGCATTGTGCTTGATTTGTGTGGCATAGATTAGCATATGCGGGTTGAGTAGGTACAGCACACTAGAAAACCTCAAATGTAGATCATGCTAGTTGCTTTATGTTTTTTCTAGTGTAGATCAAGAAAGCCCTAAGTTTAAATTTAAGTTTTTAAAGACCCAATTCAACACCTCCCCTCTTGGGTTTCCTGACATTAGGAGGCTTATGGTCCTTTAAATGCAACTTTTTCTTCATCCCTTTCGAAATGATAGATGGGCTTCTAGTTTTGACTAAATAATGTTGTTGCTAGCTCTATATTGCAAGAGGGGATATATGGTTCGATGTCGGGTGGAAGGATAATGGCGCTAAGGATGTATGGCTGGAACTTTAGTTTGGGTTGTTACAACATCAACCATGCAACATTAAGACATAATTGCAAACACTTTTTTCTTTATAAATAGAGCTTCTCGGGTCTAGTTTCCCTTATAAATAGGCTAACTTTTTTCAATCTATAGTGAATAGTAGGAACTACTGGTCTTTTCTAGAGGTTGCTCAAGAAAAATGCTGAGACAGTGGTCAGACCGCAACATCTTGCAGTAGCAACGAACATCAACAAAGAGATAGATCTATGAAGTAAAGATAGGCGTGAACAATAATACAAGAGACATGAGCTGTTGCACTAGGCTTCGACCCTATAGCGCAGTCATGGCATGAGCAAATGGCAAAGCAAGATGTAGCTCACAGATAGCAGATGTTGGAAGTACACTTCTAGGGCTCCTTGAAACGCAGGATTTTTTTCCCCATTTTCTGCGTTTGTCCTATGAAAATGAATTGATTCTTGTAAAATTCATGTGCTACACAATGGGCCCTAAGCTTCTAGCGATAAAAAAAAATATATGAGATCACCGATCAGATCGAAACACGGGACATGCATGGGCTATGCCCCCTCTAATTGTACTAGAGTTCTTTAAAGAACGTGCATATTATATGAGATCCCCTAGCTAGTTCGAAGTAAACCTCCTTATCAATAATGTAATTTAACGCTGTTATCTTGCTTTACTCGTAAGTGTATTTTTTCCAGTTTCCCATGATTTGTTTTTTTGTATACAATAATTAAGAGAAGTCCACATTGTTGTGGGTAGGTTTAGAGTGGCAGGCACATAAGCTACTTCGCAGACTGTGCACGAGTTCCATGATCCTAAACTTTATGGAAATCTTATTTTGACTTAAATTTTTCTGTGCAGCAACACATAGTCAATGCAAGTTCTGGTGAAAAAGTAGAGCTGTTATTATGTAATACGTTACATGTGTGTGTGTGCGCCATGCATGGTGAATAGGTGATGCTGACACAATGTATTTAGCTAGGTTGCTGCCAACTTTGAGGGTGGGCAGATAATTGATAATAGACTAAATCACTGCGTATAGCGATACTTCATATAGCCGGCCTGACTAAGGAAAAATACAGAGCTCTTGCCTCAATACTAGAAACGACCCCTTAGGCCTTATTTGGATGCACATGTATCGGCCTCAATTCATAGGTTGCTACCAACTTTGAGGTGGGCAGATACCAGATAATTTGCTTTAACACTCCGAGAACCGATTAACTGACCAGTTTCATATTGCTGGTACTCCATATACCATAACAGTGTGCAAATTAATAAAGCAAATCTCTCTCCAACTTGATCTAAATAATATGCTGCAAGCGTGTATTGGAATTGGACTAGCGAAAAAAGAGTTCACAAGACATGTTCCAACAACTTGGAAGTCTCTCGAAGAAGCACATCAATCGGATTGTTTGATTACTCAGAGGAGCTAGCTGTCAAAGTGGATGCTGCTTTGTAGTATCTGCCAGGTTCAGAGAAAGGTCTGAAGATTGGAGTCAATCCCTTTGCCAACTATCAAGATTCAGAATCCTATCTTTGCACCTACTGTAGCTCGTCTGACACGGGCGTATATTTCTGCTCTTATTCTGTTATCTGTAGCCTGCTCTAAACAAACTCTGCAATCTCTTTGACATGGTGAATTTGGAGTGTCACTACCTGTGCATTTGGACAGCACCGAGCTGTGACTGAGAACCGAGAATTATTGGTGCCACCTTTACATGTGTGTGTGGATGCTGCATGTGCTATTTAACCATGCAAGGTGACAAACACATTTTGCAGGTCATGTATGATAACAACACCCATTGCGGTTCAGTTCTGATAAGAAGCAGCATGTGAGTGTGGGAAGTGCAGGAATGGGCGGGCTAGCTGTGGATTGATGGATGGAGAGAGCGAAACAAATCTCACCGACCGAGCATGCTTCAACTTTACAACCATATGTTCTAAGCTTTGAAAAGAGGCCTCACTCAGAGTTGTGAACAAGTAGCCAACATGCCAAATCACAGAGATCCTCCAGCTTCATCACTCACAAGAGGATGAGCTAGTACCTCATCCTTTTTCCTCAAATGACTGGACACAAATGGTGAGAAGGAAGATTCAGCAACTAACCACTGCATTCCTATAGAAACTACAAATGTCGTTGGCACGCGCGCGCGTCGTTCTAGTTGGATATATCTTTTTAACAGCCGGTTGTTTTCTTCTGGGTTTTGGTCTACAATAATGTATAAATGTGGCCCCAAATCTCCTCCAGTTTCTAGCCAATATGATGGCGATTTCATTGCGCACGTTGCAAATAAGGCTGTCGACAGTTCTCTCAAAAAAAAAATAAGGCTGTCGACTTGGCACCAACTAGGATCTGGTATGCTAATACTATTCTTTTTTGACATGCTGCATTAGTTGGGTGTCCCAAATCCCATCAATGACTAATTGTGTCGGAAGCAAGTAAACAATCAATAATTGAGGTATTAAGTATTCAGGTTTGCGTCGATGGTTCGTTGTCAATGACTCAGCTGTTAAACTATGAACAAAGTGATATCATCTGTGTACTATATTTCAGGCCATATTGTTTGAAATACTGAGGTTGGAAAAGAGCTGGGAACGTTATTCTAGCATACGACTGAGGTTGAAATACCTAGAGGAAAATTGGGCAAGAGAAAATGGAGACTTTCATGAGGATAGCATATTGCCGCCGTCATCTTGGGAATTGGCCCATTAGGTGTCGATTTTTGCTTCACCTTTAAGGTCTTTGCACAGTAGCAACTGAGCTCTTATTCTAGCATACGACTATTCTTCAACCTGATAGTGACAAAGAGAAGAGAAGATGAACAGTATGTATGAGTCCACTTCACACCAACTAAAATCTCAGCTGTTCATCAATACAATCATCCAAAATCTTCTCTTCAATAGTTCAATTTGCCAGCACGAGCACAGAATCATCAATACCGTACACGTTACCTTCTACATGCCATCACTTGTCAGTGATCTGAAGATAGATCTGTATCGGTATCGGTATAAAGACAGAGACAGCCAATACCTATCGTCTGCAGGTTCGCAGTTGCTTGTATTGTGCAAACAGAAACTGAAAACTGTTGCGTGGATCCGACGTTGCATCCGGCAAATGAAAACTCTGAATCTGCAGAGGCCGGAAACGGAATTAACAGAGGGGCCATTGTGTTGCTGCTTACGTAAGGTGCCCTTCGTTGCACGGTTCATCCTGTTGAGCCAATCGTGGCTCTGTCACTGATAAATTCGTCGTCAGGAAATCAGGAATTCAGGATGGTCCAAAAATCTGAATCTGCTACTCCATGGCATTTTTCTGAAAATCTCTGCAGCTGAAGTTGGCTTCTTCTGAAATAAACTAAAGCTGAAACAGAGATCCAGAAAGAAGAAAAGGGAACTGAAACACGGAGCGGAATATGCAAGTGCCATATTATGAAGACGAGCGACCCAGGTTCATGCTGGTACTCCTTTCGAAGAAAATTTTTCGTTCAATCCAATTTCTCGATTCAATAGAAGCCCAAAGAGGTGCATATGGTACCCAAATAAGGATAAGATAGATATATCAAAAGCAGGTCTGATTACACCTATTCCTAATCTTAAATAGAATGTGAGCCCTTAACTCTATCAATAGATAAATCTTCGTGCGTGGCGTGAGTTGGAATCCAAGAAAAGATCGATTGAGACTCCCTCCCCGGTTCCACGAAGATATCTCTACGTACTTGTCTAGTCCAGGACAACTGAGATCTTCCGGTCTGCGTGCGTGGGAGCAGCTGAAACAAAGAGTCTGGGTCCGCTCTTCATTCAGGACACCCCCCCCCCCCCCCCCCCCCCCCCCCCCCCCCCCCCCGCGCCGCCTTACAAATGGGCCGTCCCCCTTGATGGCTCAATCCGTTCGTCTAACTCGCAACGCTTCGGTGTACAGTCCTCTTCCCTCCCAGGAAAGAATCGTTACTACCTCGCTTCGCACTATGTAGATTGACCAACACCTGCAGTGAATCTGTCTATAACTCAAAGTCCATCTATCTCTTGTGGAAGCGCTTTCGAGTGCCTAGAAGATCCAGCAAACGGAGGCCTACTTCACCGCAGCTACCATGATCATAGCTGTGCCCACTGGAATCAAAATCTTTGAAAATTTGTGTATTTTTGCTTGAGCCGTACGAGATGAAATTTTTATATACAGTTCTCGGAGGGGATTCGTAGCTTTATTTTATTGAAGCAGCTTTCTTTGGGCTCTTCTTGTTGTCTCTTAGAGGCTAAAAAGAATTGGTGGTAGAGCAAGTATATAATGATGATAAAGTCCAGAGGAAAGGAAGATTGTTTCACGCCTGCATAGACAAGTAAGTCTACCACGAACCCCTGTCCAAAATAGGAAGTTCGAGATAGAATTCGGAGAAAATAAGGGGTTATGTGGATTGGGGTAGCCCCGGCTATTAGATGCCAGATTTCGTCGAAATTGTGAGCATCAGCACGTAGGTTCGAGATCCAAGTGGTAGTATCGGACTTCCCTGGCAGGAAAATCGATGATAGTATTTTTGAAAAATAAGCTGTCTAGAGATCATCATATACGTGTAGAAAGCTAACAGGCAGGCAGTGGATTCATGAAACAGTGGTGATAACAGTTTGCTTTCTGTTGCAGGCTTGCAGCATCAGAAAAGTGCATACCAAATGGATCATGGATGGAATTCCTGAATGGGACTTTTGATTCAACTTGCTATTTTTTTCCCTCTTCTTTTAATTAGTCTACTATGTACATTATCCGCGAAACAACTCTACCGATCTACTCTCTACTTCTTCTTTTTCTTTTATTTTTGAAGAAAGAAAACAAGAATCTCTAGCTACGAACTCTTCTACTAATCCTCACTGGGAGGCCGCCGCTGATGGAGGCGGTGAGCCCCGACACGAACTTTGGCGCGCAGGCGGCGCTGCCACTGTCCCCGACGACCTGGACGTCGAACGCTCTCACCACGGCCACTGCGACCGCCTTCATCTCGGTGACGGCAAGCTCCTTGCCGAGGCACACGCGGAGGCCCGCCTGGAACACCGGATACTTGTACAGGCTCTCTGGGACGAACGAGCCGCCGGCGCCGTTGAGCCACCGGTCTGGGCGGAACGCGCCGTGGTCGGCGCCCCAGATGCGCGGCATGCGGCCCATGGCGTAGGGGTGGTACATCACGCGCGTGCCGCCGGACACGTAGGTGCCATCGGGGAGAACGTCGGGCCCGGCGCAGAACTTGGAGTCGAACTGCACCGGCGGGAACAGGCGCATGTTCTCGTACAGCACCGCGTGGGTGTAGTGCAGGCGCTTGAGGTGCTCGTAGGTGAGCGGCGCCTCCGAGCCGCCGCCGTCGCAGGCCTCGGCGCGCATGGCGGCCGCCACGGTCGGGTTCTTGGACAGGAGCATGAAGAGCGTGGTGAGCGCGGAGGACACGGTGTCGCGCCCTGCGAGGAGGAAGCTGACGACGATGTCGCGGAGGTACTTGTCGTCGACGTCGTGGTGCGCGTCGCCGGCCCCGGCCGAGGCCATGAAGCGGGACAGGAGGTCGTGGCTGTTGGCGACGCCCAGCTTGCGGCGCTCCCGTATCATGGCGGCGGCGAGCTCGTCGACGAGCTTGATGGCCTCCCTGAGCTCCCGCTCGGAGCCGACGTTGAGCAGGCGCTTGGCCCGCCAGAGCAGCGGCGACGCGGCGGCCCCGCGCATGGCGCAGAAGCGCGTGGCGGTGTCGAAGGCGTCGGCGAGCTTGGACACGGGCATGTCCAGCTCGAGGCAGCCCGGGTCGAGGCCGAAGGAGATCTTGCAGATGGTGTCGAAGGCGAAGCGGCGGAACACGTCCTGCAGGTCGACCACCGCGCCGGCGTCGGCGGCGGCGGCGAGGAGCGGTATGAGGCGGGCCTGCACCTCCTGGGCGATGATACCGAAGGCGTAGGAGCGCACGGCGACGCTGCCGAGCTCGAGGCTGGCCATCTTGCGCTGGTGGCGCCACGCGTGGCCGTCGACGTTGAAGATGCCGCGGCCGAGGAGGTCCCCGAGGAGAGCGGAGAAGGTCTTGCCCTTGGGGAAGTTGTCGAAGTTGGTCTTGAGCATGTACTCGACGTTGGCCGGGTTGGCGGTGACGGTGCAGCCCAGCACGTGGACGTGGACGGTGCCCGTGGGCGACTCCCGGAGGAGGTGCGCGTACCAGTCGCCGAGGTTGGTGAAGTCCCGCACCCACGACCCCGTGAGGTACGCCCGGCAGACATGGCAGCTGCACCACGGCCAGCGGCGGAGGAGCATGAGCACCAGGGCCAGCGCCACCAAGCAGAGGGAGGAGGCGAACAGGGCCATGCCCGCGCACTGCGCTGCCCAGGGCAAGGCGGCATCAGCTGCTGCTGCCATGGCGCCTCGCCGGGGTCTTCCTTCTTCTTCTTCCCGTCTAGAATTAGCTAGTGGACAACTGGACAACACAGGGAGCAGGTCGGCGCGAGGCAGGCGAGAGAGAAGGAGAGGAAAATGTGTGTGTGTGAGTTGTGAGTTTGTGACTGAGGAGGCTTTGTCTATATATAACGTGGGTGGCGGTGGACCGGGGAGGAATCCGCACATGGGCCACGTGCGTTTTGGATTAAACAACGTTTGTATTGCCATTTGCCTTTTTACCTTTTTCCGTGGTGTACACAGCTCATGTTATGTGTTCCCGTCATTCAGCAACAGCACATGACAGGTGGGTCCACATCAACAGCCACCATAGAGTCCAGCTTTGTTTCTTTTTGTTACTTTTATATATGTGTGTGTGGAGAGTATATTCAGTAACCAGCTATAAAATAAGTTATTCTGTAGCAATATCCATTTACGATAATTTTATATACTAATTTACGATAATGTCAATACGTATTTACAATAGTTGGGTTGCTATAACACATGGGGATATTACCATAACGTTATAGTACGTAAACCACTTTGTAAGGAATTACTGTAATCTCATAAATTAATATAGTAATTATCGTAACTCAAAGTGGCTACAGAATAAATTATTTTGTAGCCAACCACAGGGCAGTATATATTTTGATCACAGGGCAGTAGCCAACCACAGGGCAGTATATATATACTACCTTATAGCTGGCTAAAAAATAACTTATTATGTAGCCACTTTGAGTTACGATAATTACTATGTTAATTTACAAGATTACAGTAACTCCTTACAAAGTGGTTTACTATAACGTTATGGTAATATCCCCATGTGTTATAACAACCCAACTATCGTAAATACGTATTGACATTATCGTAAATTAGTATATAAAATTATCGTAAATGGAGGTGGCTACAGAATAACTTATTTTATAGCTAACTACTGAATATACTCTCCCTATATCGTAACTTATTTTGTAGCTGGCTACAGAATAGCTTAACCCAATTAGCTAGCTGTTATGTCCGGACCTTGTCTACTTGTCTACTGTTCTTTCTTAGTTGGTACTCCTGGGTCTGGACATAACTGCTAACTAATTGGGTTAAAAATTAGCCTAAATTAACTATAATTAGCTCACTACTTAACTAACAACTAGTTTAAGACTTGGCTAAAAAAATTAACTCATCTATTATTCTTCTGTTTCGATGTACTAGAGAGTCAATTTTGACTAATTTTTAGTTAACTACCGATTAGCTCTTGTATCTACACGGGCCCTCAAGCTACCAAAGTTTACCTCCGTTACAAGTGAGAATTACATTTGGCTAAAACAATATAGTTTTCTTTCTCAGCTAAACTCCACTGGATTTAACTAAAATAACATAGACGGGTATACATTTGACTAGCAAGGTGAACAAGCTTACACTACTATAGAAATAATTTTAGGAGACATAACCCTCTATTAAGAGAGGAGGGTTTTTTTGTGACCTGTCGTCTCTTAAAACATCTAATGATTTTCAGAGGTGATCAGTATAAGAAAAAACAATCATCTTTGTAAAGACTTGAGCCGAGCCTCTTAAGAAGACTGCTATTGATAAAGACGTGCCTTTAAGTGTAGTGCCTCTATAAATCACAGAGAGGTTGTCTAATTGCTCACCTGTATTAATATTTTTAAATTAAAAATCATATCTTTTTCATATGAAGTCGGATGGAGACAAACTTTATATCGAAATTGTAGAGCTCAACAAGATCTAAGGTTGATAAGTTTTTTATTAAAATTATTTAAAGTATCATAATTTAATTTTAAGTTCTTATTTTTTTTAAATTAAAATTTAGAATTTCCGAACAACCCCGGATGTGTACATGGTCCAAACCAAAGTTGTAGTATTCAATGCAAATACAACTTTGTAGTTGACAAAAGTTTTCAAGTTGAAATCGTTTAGAGTCCCAAATATATGTTTTAATTTTTTATATTTTAAGACTTAAATTTTAGAATTTACAAACAACCTTGGATGTTGACGTAATCAATATCAAAGTTGTAGTAGTCACAACTTTGTAGTTTACAAGTTTTTCATTTGAGTGTATTGTGCAGTGGTAGGGATAGTTGCATGGGGCCAAAGGTCATGGGTTCGAATTTTACAAAATGCATGGGCCCACATCTAAAAATCAGAAAATGTTTTTTGTAGTTATGTTACAAGCTGTTCGACTAATTTTTTTGCGGCTGATAAGCCGGCTACGGCTGTTTTGTTGTGAGAGAAAAACATTGTACTGTGGCTGATAAGTTCAAGCCAAACAGGGCCTTATTTGCATAAAAGCATTTGATCATGAAGTAAGAATGAGCATAAGACTTAACTTATCTATTCTAGGTTTAGCATGAACAACAACATATACAAAGCATGAGGGGTGAGCTCAATCTTTCACGTGTCATTAATTATTAGCATGAAAACTTTACACTAAAGTCAACAATAAAGAACTTACTCATAACAAAGATTTTGACATGTCAAAATGATTAATCAACATCTTGCAAGAGGTATACGCCTTTTACCACACAACAACGAGGCCACTGCCCGTAGGACCCATCAATCCGTAAGGCTAACTTAAAGCCCTAGTTTGGTTTTGGATAATTGATGAAACCTAAGCATTACCCTTTGTCATGAGTGATGATATCAACTAGGTTGGTGCAATCCAAGTGAGGAGCATGGTGGCACTCAAATAGTGATGTTGATCACATGAAATGATGAGATGGCCACATGTGATGATGATCAAGTGCTCTACTTGGAAAAGAAGAAAGAGAAAAATAAAACCCTATGGAGATCAAGGCAAAGGTATAAATAGGGGTTTTATTTTGGTGATCAAGACACTTTGAAGAGTGTGATCACATTTATGATAGATTGTCGTACTATTAAGAGAGGTTTTTACTAGACAATTCGGTCATCTAGTGCCACTAGGTGTTGTACTTCATGCATTGCATTTAGGCCTAGTGCACATCAGAGAGCAAGCAAAAATATTTATCAAAAAATATTTTAAGAAATGCTAACTTGGCTCTAACATGTTTTGAGAAAACACTTTGAGGGTTAGCAACGCTTGGAAAATAGTGTTAGACTGCTTATGGATCGAATCAAGAAATGAAATCACAGCTAACAGAGGACTTCACCTCGAGGTGGTCATCGCCATGTGTGTGGCGGTGCACCGCCCTGACATGTCCGGTGACCGCTGAGGCAAAGAAGCGCTGGTCCTGGGGCTGGCACCACCACTGTTCTGGTGGTATCGCCACCCCTAGGGTAGTGCCCACCTAGAGGTGGGCGAGAGCAGCATGTTGGAGGATGGTCACCGGCGTGTCCGGTGTACACCGCTAGGTGCACGGCGGTGCACCGCCATAGGCAGGGCGGTGCCACCATCCCTCTTTACCCGAGAGCACCGACAGCAAAGGGGGCACCGTTATGTTCACCGCCATGGGTGCGGCTGTGCACCGCCCCTTTTATCCAGAGAGCAGGGAAATTAGGGGGCTCAGCTAGGTGGTCACCGCCACCCCCATGGCGGTAACACCACCACCCTCTCCGGCGCCCCAACGGCTAGTTTATAGCCGTTGGAATTTGACCATTGGGCAGGTCACCGCCATGTCTAGTGCTAGGCACCGCCCTATTTAGTGATCTCGTAGAAATAGCTTCAAGGGGTATAACGGCTCTATTTGCTTGTGTGGCTATAAATGGAGGGTGTGGCTGACCTTGGCCACCCTCTTAGCACCTCATACACTTGTACACACCCTTTGGAAGTTGTGCAACACACTCCACTCACTTGTTCACTTGATTTCTTCATCTTGAGTGAGAATGGAGAGCCTCTAGTGCATTGTATTGAGTTGCATCATCTTGTGGCACTAGTTGGGTGATTTGGGCTGGTTGTGAGCTTGTTACTCTTGGTGTTTGCTGACACCTAGATGGTCCGGTGATTGGAGGATCATTGAGCGGAGTTAGTGATTGTCTTCGGCCTCGATCGGCTGCTTGTGAGGGGTCTTGTGCCTTCCCCAGCGGAGTGCCAAAGGCAACTCTAGTAAATTGCTCGTGTCATTGAGCTACCTCACTTGTGGGTAGGTTTTTGCGGTGTCCAATTGTGTGGACAAGGTTTGTGCAACACCTCTTAGCCACCGAACCACCAAGTGTTAGTCGACACAACGAGGACTAGTGTGCCGGTAAGCACATGAACCTCAGAAGAAAAATCTTGTCTCTTGTGTGATTACATTTCTCCCGGTGATTGGATTGTCTTCATCTTGTGATTGGTTCATTTCTCGACGCAACGGTATAATAACCATACTCACTCTTTTACATTCCTTGCAAACTAGTTGTCAAGCTCTTTAGTGTAATTAGTTTTGAGAGCTTGTCTTGCTTGCTAGTTTAGTATCACCTAGTGAAGCTCTTTAGTGTAGACTTATTGAGAGCTCTTAGTGAGTAGTGACATAGTCATTGTTTGTGCGTAGTGATCATAGCACCTAGAATTATTGAATAGGTAGCTTGCAACCCTCGTAGAGCTAGAGCAAAATTTCATTTTTCCATTTAGTGTACTAACCTCTTCCTTTAGTGTATTTGTATAAATTTTTATAGGCTATTCACCCCCTTCTAGCTATTTAGGACCTTTCAAGTGGTATCGGAGCCGTGGTCACCGTTTGATTGAAGGCTTAACAGCATCGGTGTCAAGATGGCTCAAATTATGTTCAACCATGTGGGGGGGCAAACCACTGTTCTTTAATGGTACATGCTATGACTATTGAAAGAGAAAGATGAAGATGTACCTTGGTTCAATCAATGACCAAGTGTGGGATGTCACCGATAGTGACTTTGTGATTCTTGATTTGGACAATCTCATCAACAATGACAAGACCAACAAGCAATGCAATACAATGGCTCTAAACACCATCTACAATGCCATTGATTCCAAGGTGTTTGAAACATCAAGGATTGTGAGAAAGCTAGTGAGGTGTGGAAGAGATTGGAAGAAACATATAAGGGCACACCGGCGGTGAAGAGTGCCAAGCTCTACATCCTCAAGGACAAGTTGACAAGCTTCAAGATAAAGGATTATGAGAGCATTCCGGAGATGTTCCATGGATTGTAAGTAATTATCAGTGATTTAAAGGCTTTGGGAGAAAAGATCAATGATGATGATGTCTCTCATTGGTTCTTGATGTGCTTACCTCCTAGATTTGGGACATTGAGATTGATCATCATTAGAGGAGGATTGAAGAAGATTACCCCTAACCAAGTACTAGGTGATGTCATGACACAACAGACATACCGTGTGAAAAGAGAGGGGGTTGATAAGGATGACAAGAAGGAAGATGAAGATAGGAAGAAGAAAAGTGTAGCATTCAAGTCTAGCTCATCATCTAAGAACAAGGGCAAGTCTAAGAAATAAGAATCAAGTGATGATAAAGATGCTAGTGACATTGATAATGAAGCCATGGCTCTCTTTGTGCGCAAGTTTAGAAGATTCATGAATAAGAAGGGCTATGCTGCAAGAAAGAGAAGAGACAACAACAAGAGCAAAGAGTATGTGAGGAGATGCTACAAGTGCAAGAGTCTGGATTACGTTATAGCGGATTGTCCCTACAATAGTGAAAATTATGAGGATGAGAAGAAGAAGCTCAAGTAGGACAAGAAGGAAACGAAGGAGAAGAAGATGACCTTCCAAAAGAACAAGAAGGGTGGAGGCTATGTGGTGACATGGGATAGTGATGGCTCTTCAGATAGTGATGACTCTAGTGATGATGGCAAGAAATCTATCAAGAAAGCACTAGCAAGCATCGCCATCAACAACAAGACTTCCATCTTCGACACTCCATCAACATGCCTCATGGCAAAGACTACCAAGGTAAAATATGATGTGAGTGATAATGATTGTAAAAGTGAGGAGGCAGAGGAGTACACCAAGGAGGAGCTCATGGACATGTATGAGCTAGTGCACACTTGCTTTGAGATGAATAGAAAGGA
The DNA here is from genome assembly GCF_019320115.1 of Miscanthus floridulus. Lineage (NCBI taxonomy): Eukaryota > Viridiplantae > Streptophyta > Magnoliopsida > Poales > Poaceae > Miscanthus > Miscanthus floridulus. The sequence continues at coordinate 15,993,395 of NC_089593.1, read as the reverse complement.
GTGCAAAGAATTGCGCAAGAAGATCAAATCTCTTGAGCAATCCTTTGATGAGCTAAATGCCTCTCATGAGAGTCTAAGTGAAGACCATGAGATGCTTGGCAAAGCTCACTCTAAGCTTGAAAAGGCTCACTCCTCTCTCCTCAATCAAGTTAAGGAGGAAGAAGCCAAGAAGGAGCAAGTGATTGTGTCATATGACGTGGGACTAACATGTGATATTATTGATGAATCTTTTTATAATCTATTGTTGTTGCTCCCGCTAACCCTTCTTGTAAAACTACCACTTCTACTCCACCTTTGTGTGATGGTTTCACTTGTGATGCCTCACTAATGGTGGAAAATGAGACCCTCAAGATGGAGGTCAATGAGCTCACTCATGCCTTAGGCAATGCCTATGGTGGAGATGCCCGCTTGCTAAAGTGCTTGGGTAGCCAAAGGTTTTCTCTCAACAAAGAGAGATTGGGCTATACCCCCAAGAAAGGCAAGGCGGCTTTTGTCACTCCCAAAGCTAGCTTTGTGAAGGGCAATGGTCGGTTTTGTAATAGATGCAAGCAAGTTGGGCATATAGAGCAATATTGCACGACTAACAAGAATAAGCAACCTAATGTATCCTCAATTAGATTTGATTCTTGTTACATGCTTGTTAAGGGCACCAATGGTGTGAAGGCTAAGTTCATTGGTTCACCAATTGTGGGCCCAAAGAAGGTCATTTGGGTACCAAAGACCTTGATAACTAACCTTCAAGGACCCAAGCAAGTTTGGGTACCTAAAAGGAATTGATCTTCTTTTGTAGGTCAATTATAAAGCCAGAGGAAGGTATTGGATGCTTGATAGTGGGTACACACAACATATGACTGGCGATTCAAGAATGTTCAATTCAATCAACTCAAATGATGACAATGGGATTGATAGTATAACATTTGGTGATAATGACAAAGTCAAGGTCAAAGGGCTTGGTAAGATTGCAATATCCAATAACTTGAGCATCTCCAATGTGCTACTAGTAGAGTGCTTGAACTTCAACTTATTATCGGTAGCTCAACTTTGTGATCTTGGTTTTAAATGCATATTTGATGTAAATGATATAGGGATCATAAGTGTAGATGGCTCTAACTTGATATTCAAAGGATTTAGATATGAGAATCTATACTTGATTGATTTCAATTCTAGAGAAGCTCAATTGTCAACATGTTTGCTCACTAAGTCTAGCATGGGTTGGTTATGGCATAGAAGGCTTGGTCATGTTGGAATGAAACAATTGAACAAGTTGATTAAGCATGATCTAGTTAGAGGCTTGAAAGATGTCACATTTGAGAAGGATAAGCTTTATAGTGCATGTCAAGCCGGAAAGCAAGTTGGCAACACACATCCTATAAAGAGCATGATGAGTACATCTAAGGTATTTGAGTTGTTGCACATGGATTTGTTTAGACCAACCACTTACACTAGCATTAGTGAAAACAAATATAAATTTGTGATTGTAGATGATTTCACTATATATATATGGATGTTCTTTCTTGTTGACAAGAGTGATGTGTTTGCAACCTTCAAAACTTTCATCATGAGAATTCACAATGAGTTTGAAACAATCATCAAAAAAGTGAGAAGTGACAATGGAAGTGAGTTCAAGAATATAAGAATTGATGAGCTTTGTGATAAGATTGGAATTAGGCATCAATTCTCAGCTAAGTACACTTCTCAATCAAATGGCCTAGTTGAGAGGAAGAATAGAACCTTAATTGACATGGCAAGATCAATGTTGAGTGAGTACAATGTAAGTCATTCATTTTGGGCTGAAGCAATCAACACGGCTTGCTACTATAGCAACCAACTCTATTGTCATCCCATGATGGAGAAAACACCATATGAGCTCTTGAATGGAAGAAAGCCCAATATTGCATACTTTTGGGTTTTTGATTGCAAATGCTACATATTGAAGAAAGGTACTAGATTGAGCAAGTTTGAGAAGAAATGTGATTAAGGTTTCTTGCTTGGTTACTTAACTACTAGCAAGGCTTATAGAATTTAGAATTTAGCTAGTGTTACTCTTGAGGAGGTTCATGATGTGAAATTTGATGAAACCAATGGTTTCCAAGAGGAAGAAGAGAATCTAGATGATGTGAGAGGCACTCAATTGGTCAATGCAATGAAGAACATGGACATTAGTGACATAAGGCCTAGAGAGGTGATCAATGTTGAAGATGACAAAGATTAAGTGCTCTCTAACTCAAATGTGCAAGCTAGTGGTTCTCATGATTAAGTTCAAGCAAGTGCTAGTGATGACAAAGTGCAAGATCAATAATAAGTGGCTAGTTTATCATCTCAACTAAGTGATCAATCAAATGCAAGTAATCAAGTGCAAGTGCTCTAATCAACTAATGTTGCAACAGATCATCCATTGAACTCTATAATTGGTGATATCTCTAGAGGTGTGCAAACAAGATCAAGATTGACATCATTTTGTGAACACTTCTTATTTGTCTCATCCATTGAACCAAAGAAGATAGATGAAGCTTTGAAGGATGTTGATTGGGTAAATGTTATGCATGAAGAGCTAAACAACTTCACAAGAAATCAAGTATGGGAGTTAGTTGAGAGGCCTAAGGATCATAATGTGATTGGAACAAAATGGGTCTTTCAGAACAACCAAGATCAAGATGGGATAGTTGTAAGGAACAAAGCAAGATTAGTGGCTCAAGGTTATACTCAAGTTGAAGGTCTTGACTTTGGAGAAACATATGCCCCGGTTGCAAGATTGGAAGCAATTAGGATCTTGTTAGCCTATGCTTATGCCCATGACATCAAGTTATACCAAATAGATGTGAATAGTGTATTTCTCAATGGGTACATCAATGAGCTTGTGTATGTTGAGCAACCTCCCGGTTTTAAAGATGCGGAGAAGCCCAACCATGTATACAAGTTGAAAAGGCTTTGTATGGATTGAAACAAGCACCTAGAGCATGGTATGAGAGATTGAGGAATTTCCTACTCTCTAAAGGGTTCAAGATGGGTAAGGTTGAAGCTAGGCAATGACTTATTTGTGTTGCAAATCTATGTTGATGATATCATATTTGGAACAAACCAATCAAGAGTTTTGTGAGGAGTTTAGAAAGATGATGGCAAGTGAGTTTGAGATGTCCATGATTGGAGAGCTTAGTTACTTACTTGGTCTTAAAATCAAGCAATTGAAGAGTGGTACATTTATTAGTCAAGGAAAGTACATCAAAGACATGCTCAAGAAATTTAGAATGAATGATGCAAAGTCAATTAGTACACCAATGGGGATAAATAGAAACTTGGATAGTGATGCTAGTGACAATATGGTGGATCAAAAGTTATATTGGTCTATGATTGAAATCCTACTCTATGTGACTGCATCAAGGCCAGATGTGATGTTTAGTGTATGCATGTGTGCAAGATTTCAAGCCTCACCAAGAGAAAGCCATTTAAAAGCAACAAAGAGAATATTGAGGTACTTGAAGCATAAAAAAGTGTTGGCTTGTGGTATTCCAAAGGTGCAAGGTTTGAGCTTATTGGATATTCCAATTCAGATTATGCGGGATGCAAAGTTGTGAGAAAGAGCACATCGGGCACATGTCAACTATTGGAAAGACCACTTGTGTCTTGGTCATTAAAGAAGCAAAATAGTATAGCACTTTCAACCGTCGAAGCAGAGTACATTTCGACCGGTAGTTGTTGCGCATTATTACTTTGGATGAAGACTACTTTAAGTGACTTTGGAATAAAGTTCAAACAAGTGCCATTGCTATGTGACAATGAGAGTGCAATCAAGCTCACCAACAACCTGGTTCAACATGCAAGAACAAAGCACATTGATGTCTGCCATCATTTCATAAGAGATCATCAACAAAAAGAGGACATATGCATTGAGGGTGTGGGCACCGAAGATCAACTTGCTGACATATTCACCAAGCCACTTGATGAGAAGAGGTTTTGCAAGCTAAGGAATGAATTGAACATACTTGACTTCTCTAATATGTGTTGATGCATCCCCATATATGTCATGCCTCTCCTTCGAGCAAAAGTAAAGTTGATTGACATGTCATTCATCCATTGCTAAGGACTTGTTTAGTGCATCTAGTCATTCCTCACATGTCTTAGGCCCATTCATGAAAATTAAATGAATTTGATGCTTGTATGGTACCACTATTGCTTGTATGCTTGAAATAATCTAGTGGTAGCATATGACATGTTTGTGGGCTTGTGAACCTAGTGTTTAATCTAAAAAATGAGCTATAAATGTTTAACTCAACATGGTGCATGATAAACCTTATTTGGAGGTGTGAAAAAGCTTGCCCTTGGATTAAACCGAGTTAAATATCTTTTGCAAATGATCTAGATTGAACTAAATTGGGAAAATGATCCTCACTTCACATGGTTTCACCCCAACCTATCTAAAATTTGAGCTCACCTTTTGTGATAATTGTTGACAAAGGGGGAGAGAAATTCACAAAGATAGTAAAGATAGGAGGAGCAAACTAATGAAATGACAAATGAAAAGACATTATAAGGGGATCAATTAAAATTTGAAGCACACAAGTAGGGGGGAGCAAGCTCATAAACTTGTATGTTGCATTTGTATGTGCCTTTACATATGTTTACTTGCATGGCACAAGTTTTAAATTCTATATCCATGCTTGTGTGGTGTATGCTAGATCATAGAAAATGATTGATGAAATAAAAACTAGCATGCATATGAAGAGTAACTAGACTTGTGCTTATCATGTAAAAACTAGACCCTTTCATATAATATTGATCTCACGGGGTTTTCTAGTTTTTGTGAATGTCTAGTTACTAATGGTGCTAAGGATGGTGTATATTGGCAACTGCGATTAGTATCACACTTCAAAGGTCCATTCTTTACACCTTAGCATCATTTGTTAGCTATTACTCTCCCAAACCTCTAATCCATGCATATGTGCAAGCTTTCAAATCCAAACTCTTAGCACATATGTAGGGGGAGCTAATACTACCAATTTTGGGTTTATGAAACTTGTCCATAATCTTTACACATGGTAATATGCTTGGGCAAGCAACATGAATCCAAAAAGATTTTATTAAATATCTTTGTAAATAGGTTGTCATCAATTACTAAAAAGGGGGAGATTGAAAGCCTGAGTTTGGTTTTGGATGATTGATGAAACCTATGCACTAACCTTTTTCATGAGTGAAGACATGAGCTAGGTTGGTGCAATCCAAGTGAGGAACATGGTGGCACTCAAATGGTGATGTTGATCACATGAAATGATGAGATGGCCACATGTGATGATGATCAAGTGCTCTACGTGGAAAAGAAGAAAGAGAAAATAAAACCCTATGGAGATCAAGGCAAAGGTATAAATAGTGGTTTTGTTTCGGTGATCAAGACACTTTGGAGATTGTGATCACATTTAGGATAGATGGTGGTACTATTAAGAGGGGTTCTTAACTAGACAATTCGGTCATCTAGTGGCACTAGGTGTTGGACTCCATGCATTGTATTTAGGCCTAGTGCACATTGGAGAGCAAGCGAAAATATTTATCAAAAAATGTTTTGAGAAATGCTAACTTAGCTCTAAAATGTTTTAAGAAAATACTTTGAGGGTTAGCAACGCTTAGAAAAGAGTGTTAGACTGCTTGTGGATCGAATTGAGAAACGAAATCGTAGCTAATGGTGGAGTTTGCCTCTAGGTGGTCACCGCCATGTGTGTGGCGGTGCACCGTCCTAGCCTGTCCGGTGACCGGCTGGCTGAGGCAGAGAAGCGCTATTGCTGGGGATGGCACCGCCACTGTTCTAGTGGCACCAGCAGGGAAATCGGGGGGCTCAGCAAGGTGGTCACCACCACCCCCACGGCAGTGCCACCACCACCCTCTCCGGTGCCCCAATGGCTAGTTTTTTGGCGTTGGAATTTGACCGTTGGGCATGTCACCGCCATGTCCGGTGCTAGGCACTGCCCTATTCAGTGACCTCGCAGAAATATCTTTAAGGTGTATAACGGCTCTATTTACTTGTGTGGCTATAAATAGAGGGTGTGGCTGGCCTGGGCCACCCTCTTGTCACCTCATACACTTGTGCACACCCTTTGAAAGCTGAGAAACGCACTCCACTCACTTGTTCACTTGATTTCATCATCTTGAGTGAGATTGGAGAGCCTCCAGTGCATTGCATTGAGTTGCATCATCTGTGGCACTAGTTGGGTGATTTGGGCTGGTTGTGAGCTTGTTACTCTTGGTGTTTGCCGAGAGCTAGATGGCCTGGTGATTGGAGGATCATTGAGCGGAGTTGGTGATTGTCTTCGGCCTCGATTGGTTGCTTGTGAGGGGTCTTATACCTTCTCCGGCGGAGCGCCAAAGGCAACTCTAGTAAATTACTCGTGTCATTGAGCTACCTCACTTGTGGGTAGGTTCTTGTGGTGTCTAGTTGTGTGAATGAGGTTTGTGCAACACCTCTTAGCCGCTGAACCACCAAGTGTTGGTCGACACAACAGGGACTAGCGTGCTGGCAAGCACGTGAAACTCGAGAAAAAAATCTTGTGTCTCTTGTATGATTGGATTTCTCTAGGTGATTGGATTGTCTTCATCTTGTGATTGGTTCATTCCTCGACGTTGGGTGGTATAATCCCCATACTCACTCTTTTGCATTTCTTGCAAACTAGTTGTCAAGCTCTTTAGTGTAATTAGTTTTGAGAGCTTGTCTTGCTTGCTAGTTTAGTATTACCTAGTGGAGCTCTTTAGTGTAGACTTGTTGAGAGCTCTTAGTGAGTAGTGACATAGCCATTGTTTGTGCCTAGTGATTATAACAACTAGAATTGTTGAATAGGTGGCTTGCAACCCTCATAGAGCTAGAGCAAAATTACATTTCGCCATTTAGTGTACTAACCTCTTGCTCTAGTGTATTTGTAGAAATTTTTATAGGCAATTCACCCCCCCCTCTAGCCATTTAGGACCTTTCAATAACTCATTGCCTCAACTTATCCCACATTTGGCCAAGTCATCCAATAAATTAACAATGGGATAGCATAGGAGTACTTGGACGTTACTAGCAACCCCTCGTCACTAGATGCATTGAATCTATAGGATTACCCTGTCACAGCATGATATTCAGCTTACCATGCCCATACATACAAAATATGGTGAGTATGGGTAAGAGCTCAAATTGATGCAACAAAAACCAGCCCTTAACTAGCTAAAGTGAGTTACGTCACGTGATACCCGTCTCGTAATGACCTTACCCCTCGCTGAACCTCATTCAACATTAATAATCTTGGTCAAATTTTATCTCTTTCCTTCTCTACAAGTTCCTCAATCAATCAAACCACCCTAGAAACTCACGAGTAATGATGACCATGTCACATACTCGACTTCACCATTCTAAGCATGTTAAGAAATGATACGTTCTAGGAATTAAACAATCAACACTTTAGGGCGTGATCACAAATAACAAAGAACGACAACTACAAGTAGCATCTATGTCATGGTCATACAAAAGCTAACATGCACATACATAGCACATAGTAAAGTTCATGCATGAAATTAGAAAAAAGATAAATATGCATAGGTTCCTGCTATGAGGATCGACCTAGAGCTCAACGGGTTAGGGTTCAGCTCTTGCACAATTGAATATGATGCAAAAGTTAAACATGATGACATGGTTGCAATGAACAATGCATGAAAAGGTTATAAGTACTTCAAACATAAGCTAGTACATAATTAAGGACTATGGGTTAGTACCCGAGGGTTAACATATAGCCCAACTGGTTGTTCACTACTACAAATCACAAGCGGTTCGTGAAGCCCATCACTAGCGCTTTTCGGTCTAGGCAATAAGCTGTCGGTGGTGATGACATTCTCATCACAAGCGGTATGCAACTGGCGGTGATAATAGCTTATCATAGTCGGTTCATATTACCAGCCGACGGTGATTTGAATTTTCAAAATTTCCAAAAATGGGCCAAAAAATAGCAAACATTTTTGTTTCAATCCTGGGAAGCTCCCCCACTAGCTCTAGCTTCATGGTACCGGGAAGCTACTCTAGCTCCAACTCCACGCTATTTTTTATGGTACACGGTGCTAGGACTCAAACCTGAGACCTTTGCCCTTTGCTCCTCTAACCACTCCACACCTAAGTCACTTGTGTCTATATAGCATATCTATTCCCCTAGTATTCATTTTTTAGGATTTAAAATGAATATTTAGAACCCTAAATGGCTTTAGATGAAAAAGTTATAAACTACCAATTTATTGTTCATATCGGGACCTACAACTTTGATTTTGGTGGTTTTGCCATCCGAGGTCATTTAACAAATTTGAATTTTAAAACATCAAAACTTTAGCCATACTTTTGGGACATCAAATGATTTCAAATGAAAAACTCATCAACTATAAAGTTGTTGTTCTCATCGAGATCTACAACTTTGGCTTTGATCGATTTTCCATCCAAGGTTGTTTCAAAATTTTGGTTTTTTTAAATTTTAAAGCTTTAGATACAAATTTGAGACTAAATGGTTTCTAATGAAATAGTTGTCAATTACAAAGTTCTATATCTCATCGAGATCTACAACTTTGGTTTTGGTCATTTTTCCATCTAGGGTCGTTTGTACGATTTGAAAAAATTAAATTTCAAAATTTGAGCGCTTTAAATAGAATTCTAGGACCATACATGGTTTCAAATGAAAAGGTCATCAACTACAAAGTTGTCAATTATGTCGAGATCTACAACTTTGATATAAAGTTTGTTTTCATCTGACTTTATTTAAAAAAGTTATGAATTTATTTATACTATTGTTTGGTTATCACCGCCGTATCATACAACGAACTGGCGGTGAAAATGTCTGCACCGCTGGTTCATATGGCGAGGCGGCAGTGATGAGGAGTACACCATCACCACCGGCTGGTGGTGCAAACTGGTTGTGATGATGGACTATCACTGTCAGTTGGTAAGACGAAGCGACGGTGATAGTTATCGACCCGGGCGTTCTTACGCACCAGCGGTGATACTCTCATCACTAACAGTTCATATTATGAACCATTGGTGATAGCTATCACCATCATTTTTAATGATACCAACGGTGATAGACGTGTTGGTGATTGGTCAATCTGTAGTAGTAGTTTTATGGGTCTGTCGGGCCATCCTGGACTAGGTCTCGATCGAACCATCTGTGACTTAGGAATTTAGCTTATCTGAGGAAGGCATCGAGCCTGTTAGCATGAACCATCGAATCATTTGATAGGTCTAAGTAGGACTAGACAAAAATTTCTCATCTCTAGAAGGCATGATCGAACTGCTCAAGATGTTAGGTCAAGGCTATCCAAAGAATGCTCTTCTCTAATGTGGTGGATCGGACCGTTTGATGGGTTTGAACCGAGGGGGTGCTTCTTTTGTCTGATCTATGTTGTTTGGTTTAACAAATAGAGAATGTAGCTTGAATATTTTGGCTACTTAGGATAGAGTCTCTAACTCTCACCATCAACTTAAGGCCTTTCGGACCGTTGGGGATGACTTTGATCCACGGTGGTCTGGTGGGTTGGTGTAGAGATTCCTAACTCTCTATAGAGACATATGGGGCTACTTGGACCATTTGAGCGTAACCTGCAAACTATTCAAGGGTTTTAACACACTGATAAAGTCTCTAGTGTGGGGTTTTAGGCTTGAAAGGTCGTCCGACACATGCTACTGGATTATTCGCCAACCACTATGAAAAGCACTAAGGCTCACTCTCGAGCTTGCAAAGAGTGGATGGGGCCATGTCTCGCTAAGAGGCTTGTTGCTGGGAGTTTCTAAGAAGGTCTAAGACACGTCTAGGGAGACCTTTCTAGAGCTTACCAAGGATCTCAAAGAAAGCAAGGGCCCCAAGGTTGGAATAGAGGGGGTGTTGAAGGCCTCGTTCTTTTCCTTGTTCCTCCCCACCAAGCTAGAGGGATAAACTTGGAGAATCTCCCACTCTAGTAATGGGGGCCTCCTTGTTCCTTGTTGCAGCTCTTGTCCTCCTCCTTCTTGCTTGCTCTTCCTTGTTCTTGATTCCTGCTAGAGGGAGGGAGAGTGGTTTGTGTGTGGCAAGAGAGAGGGTGTTAATGCTTTGGTGAAGTGCCACATGCACTTAGATGTGGGCCCTAGGAGGTGTGGTGTGGACCGCTCCCTAAACTACATGAATGCCAGTCGGGCTGTTCGACCATCTGTTGTCCGATAGTCATGACTTAGTTGGCCGATTGTGCTTCACTGACTCTCCCAATTGGACTTCACTGACTCTGACATGGCACTTGCCAAATCATCTAGTGGCTATAGCCAGACCATCCAACACTCTACAAAATGTGTTAGGTTCATCCTAAATCACATTAAGTCTTCAATAGGGATTTCAAACAAGATCATGCTCATGATGATATGCTTAATTCAAAGAATGCAATACAAGTCAGATCATGAGTTCTAGTATAACCTCTTGTGCCTTTTGTGTTCCTAGCTCTCTCTCTCTCTCTCTCTCTCTCTCTCTCTCTCTCTCTCTCTCTCTCTCTCTCTCTCTCAGCCATGTGCCTTTTCTTGTACTCTATCCAAATGGTCCTTGCGGATTGGATTTCTTGTTTCATCATTAATTCCATAGACACCTCATTTGGTTGGGGGTAACTGAAAGCAGGGAATGGGAGTTTAGAGATAAGAGTTTAAAAATCTTTTGTATTTATTTTGTGTGAACGGGAGTTTCAGTGAAAAGGGGAAGGGGAGTTTAGAGGGCCCAACTCGCACTAATCAATTCCCTAGGGGAAGGGTGGGAATTGGGAGCGAGTTGTATTCTTAATAAAAAAAAGTAGACACTCACCGTCCATCATGATTTGCCATTTAATTTCTCCCTCAAAACCCCTACATCAAACAGGGGATATGAATTTCCTCTTCAATTCCCTTGCTTTCTTATTTCCCTCCACGAACCAAACAAGGAATTAAGACTAAAAATCAATTTTCCACTTTAATTCTCTCCATCAACTTCCACACTAATTCACATGCCTCTTTCCACGTAGTTGGCAAACACACCCAGAATCAAGGCTAGGGCACACCCTAATCCCACACAATATTGCTTTGTGGTCAATGCGTTTGCATTGCAATTAATGTCGTTATTGTAACGTGGACGGTAAATCGATCTGTCATACAGCTCCATCGAGACTGATGTAGACCTGCTGAAAGGTCAAACTAAGAGTAGCTTTGGGCTGGCTGCAGGGTCGATCTGTTTCCTTTTTTTCTTATTAATTTTTTAGAAACATAATGTACGTGCTGTATCGTAAGGGAGAAATAAAATGGTATAAGCAAGACATGCGTGGTCGATCTGCATGTTACGCTTAATCTAAGTGAGAAAATACTAATTGATGATCTGGTCTTAGCCTCTTAGGTCACATTTACAATTACACATGCTTCGTCATGTTGCACTTATTCTAAGCTTGCATGCTCACACGCTGGCTCGCTCGTGCTGTGCTTGTGCCAAAATATTGCCCTTGATCCATGAAAGTCGGGCTCCGTTGCTTCCACTTCCACGGTTGTTGGATTTGTTTTCTCGCTTGTGCTGCGTATCGGATTGAGGCCCGAGGCCCCAGGCCCCGGCGCCCGAGGGTGGCCGGCAGCTAGCCTTGAAGACATGCACATGGACGTGCATGACCACCAGCCGTGCATTGGCGGCTTGGCGCTGGAGCTCGATCATATCACGCCATCGATCTCTGTGTGGTCTGTGGATACTCCTAAGGGCGTCCTCAACAGCGTTTACAAAACTAAAAGCTTAGACAGTGGCAGGTATTGTCAGAGACTTGGAAAATTTCGGTAACCGTGCGAGCTAGGCTCTTGTGCAAGCGCTAGCTCGGTGAATTTCTGAACTTTCACTCTTTCTCATTGGGCAGACGCTGCTCCTATTCGGCAGGACTCAAAAATACTATTCTAGTTGATTGTTGTTAGAGAAAAATACTGTTAACCAGCCGACAATAAGCCAGCCGAACAGCCTCCTAGATAGTAGTGAACAGGGCACCGTTGGCGTTGGGGACGCCCTAAGCGGATTGGCCCGGCCCCCGATGCAGTCAGGGATAGGATAGCTGCGCTGTGCATGCATGTGTGGTCCTCGACCTGATCTGATCCGATCCACTCGATCGGAGTAGCGAGCTGTATGTGCGATCGCGTCGCAGCCGCTCCGGCGAGCGATCATGCCGGGATAGATCCATGCACACAGAGATGCATTATTGGTGGCGCGTGCGTGCACGTACCGGTGCATGCATGATATGCAAATGCGTTCGACGATCTTGACCAGACTTTGGTTACTGTTCAGATCTCAAGTGATGGCCGCGGATTATTGCGACATTATATAGTAGCTAGGTCGTCCGTCGTCCAACAATGCATGCAAGAGAGCTGCTAATTAATTAATAACTCGATCAACAACAACTCACGTGCCGTGTATTATTGTTCCGATCATAGTGTAAGCATATTCTAAGGCGTGTGCGTGCTTCCACATGCATGCAATGCAAAATGCCCCACGCGCGCACACCGGTTTGCAATTTGCCTGCATGCATATTGGCCGCCGATCGAGTGATTCAGCCCATCCCTCGCTCGCTCGCCGATTCTCTGACACCGCGCGCGCGCCAGTGATGATCGATCCGTGCATGCATGCAATGCAACGCCACCCATGACGACGACGACGCGAGCTAGTAGCTCATCAGTCATCAGGAGGCAGGTGAGACGATCGGCTCAGGTGGGTCTCCGGCTGCCCACGTCGTCGTCGTCGCCGCTGGCTTCCCGTCAAGCACATCGATCATCGTGCCGGCAGCACGGCAGGAGGATACATGCACAGTCAGTCACATCCGGCCACCTCGACGCTAGCATATCGCTATTTGCAATGCATTGGTAGGGTCGATCGGGTGGTTGTTGCCTTGTTGGTGCTGCTGCTCTGTCGCCACGCCTGTCGCCTACACGTACACTCCCGTGTGGCCGTGTCTCCTCGCTCGCTCGCTGCGCTGGTCCACGTACTGGATGCCTGGTGCATGTTCCCAGTCTCCAGCGCCTCCAATCTCTCTATAGCAGGAATCACGTGAACAAACGTTAAACATAGCGGGACACACTGTTACATAGATATACTCCCTCCGTCTCGTAAAAAGAGTCATTCTCGCTTTCAAAAAATCAACTATCTTTAACTTTAACCAAATATATATAGCAAACGAGCTATTTCCATTCGGTGCTACGTACCTTGGTACGGTCCAAGATGTGGGTTGTGCCATGATGCTCATCGTGTCGAGATTCAGGCATGACACAACCCAAAATCTATATCTCTTATAAAGATAATCCCTGCTATAAGTTCTATCTCAACGTGCAAGTCATCCCACTAATGACCATGTCATCCCACTTACATCCTCATAATGCAACCAATTTTGATAAGAATGGATGTAAGAATATGCAGATGATTTAACTCATATATGCAATAGTTTTATTTCTAAGAGAGTCCCGCAGCAATGGGTGGGGCATCCTTCTAGTATATTATGATATACTATGCTACATGTTCATGACGGTGGCGATTTCGAAATGGCGCACGACTCAAGTCCCCGCTCTACCACTAGCAAAAATATGGAATTCTCCTAGTGTTTTTAAGTAGTAATAAAACACTACCATTTGTCATAGCACATAGGATCCTCACTAGGAGGTATTTGGTAGGGAAAGTTTATACTAAATTTTGAATGATAAAATAGCAGGAGAATCCCACGTCACTAGCAGAAGTAGAAAATTCTGGTTGTGTACTCAGGGTGGTAGATGCTCACAAGTTAAACTATCATTTAGTACTATTATATAAGTGCATACGTGTGTGCGTGTATACATCTATTAGCAACATATAGTGTCTCTAATTACTATTCAACCAGAGTAAAATTTATGACGGGCTCCTAAACTTGAATGCTCTTTGGATCTCATAGTTGAGTCGTGTAACTTGCACCGTCCTCGAACTAGTGCAGTGCAGCCCTGTATATAGATTCTAGAACTTGTCTCCGTGCCACCATTGGTCCAAAGAAGCCTTGACTAGTTCCAGACGCCAACATGCTAGAGAGGCCAAGGTCGAGATGCACCAATTAATTTGGTGGCCAAGCGACTATCTAGTGTCAAGGCCGAATAAAGGGCCCATATCCCCGCCCCGCCCCCCCCCCCCCCCCCCCCCCCCCCCCCCCCTCGTGCTGAAGCACGGCCTCACATCACCGGTAAGCTGCACATGGAGAAAGGGATATGCAGATACATGGGTTCTGTTAAAGTGTGAAGGTAAATGAAGATTTTGGGAGAACAATTGCTTTCATTGATCTCGGAAATATATTTATACAAGTGGAGGGGTGTCTGAAGGGACACGACTGTTCTCAAAAGACATGCCCTTTGGGACTACAACTAATTGTCTAATCATATCCACTAATCCTGTGCTTGATGGATGAGATCACTCGTGACCACTAATCCTGTGCTTGATGGATGACATCACTCGTGAAGAGATGCATGTTCATTTGTAGACGTTCGTTCGCGTATAGGTGTCATTTCACAACACTCCCCCTTGATCGAATCTTCCTTGAGATCAATGCAGCTATAAGCTGTAATTCCTCGAAAAACCCTATGGGAAAAATCTGAGGAATATATGATATGCCATAAAAACTCCTTTAAACCTTAGTGGAAAATAAGGAGAAAATAGCATATTTATTTGTGATTTAAATAAACCACTATGTCATTGGTATCCCATTAAAAACCCCAATGGGGAAAAATATTGGAGATACGACATAAAGATAACTTCCCCAAAAACCTTTCAGGAAAAATATGAGGAGCAATATAAAATGATATGTTGCTAAAACTCCTGTAAAAACCTAGTGGGAAAATTAGGAGAAAATATGACGACATATTATTGGTATTGCCTCTTGGATAACTCACGTGAAAAACCTTTTCAGGGAAAAACCATGGATGAGTTATGAGGGTAATATGTGTCATTGATATTTCCCACAAAAACCCCGGTGGGAAAAATAAGAAATATGACACATGCTTATGTTAATATTACCTCATTAAAAACTTTAACAAGAAATCTTGTAAGTAAAACTTGTGAAAGAAAATAGTATAATATGATGCTGGTACAGGTCAACATTTAGGAGATGTCGCCCCCTGATTCTGGAACAATATGCTTAGTGATATTGCTCTTTATGTAACCTGTTTGCATCTGTGTAACACAAGCAGAATTATCTTCATAGATAATTGTAAGCGATTCAATTGAACCAATACCACATGACTGTTGTATGTGGTTAATCATTCTGCGAAGCCATACACATTCTCGTGATGCCTCGTATAGAGCAATAATTTCAGAATGATTAGTAGAGGTCGCCGTCAGAGTCTATTTAGAAGACTTCATGAAATAGTTGTACCTCCATGTAAGAATACAAATCCAGTTTGGGATGATTTTGGGAGAACCGTTGCTTTCATTGATCTCGGAAATATATTTATACAAGTGGAGGGGTGTCACGAAGGGACATGACTGTTCCCAAAAGACATGCCCTTTGGGACTACAACTAACTGTCTAATGCTATCCACTAATCCTGTGCTTGGTGGATGAGATCACTCGTGACCACTAATCATGTGCTTGATGAATGAGATCACTCGTGAAGAGACACTTGTTCGTCTGTAGACGTCCGTTCGCGTATAAGTGTCGTTTCACAACAGGTTCCACACATGTCCCTCCACATCAGGCTTGAGATGCCGCCTCTTTCCATGGCTCGCTAGTTGCCACACCTCAAGATGCCGCCCGCCGAGGGTGTCGCACGTGCATCCTCCCTCGACACGGGGATACGGGGTGTTGTAGTTGGCGGTAGCGAGGGCACACCGTACCCGCCAGGTGTCGTGGCGGGCGGCCGAGTCGGAGTCATCCAGGCGCCAGCTGCCAGCCAGGCCGATGGGAGAAAAGTGACGGAGGGGTCTTACAGTTTATCCATGGAAACGATAATGAATTATTGTTTTACCCTTTCCCATAATTTAAATATTATTGTTTTACCCTTTTCCACCTGTTTTGGTACTATCCCCACCTATTTGATATTTTCAGTTGGGTACCTCCTATTTTCCTAACGTCCGATCTCACCCAATGTATGGCCCATATTTTTTCCAACCATTGTAAAATTCCTCATTTGACATAGCTCATTAGAACCTATGGTGATGCCCATGATTTAGGACCTAGATCGATGACATCATTGTAGAATAAATTAAAGTTCGGGGAAACGAAATATCAAAATTCGAGAGTTAGGGATCCAGATGGCGCCACCATATAAGTACACGTCTCAAATATCAAGAAATTCAAGAGTTGTGGATTCGAATGAAGCCGTGCAAGTTTAGGAATCACTCGCGAACTTTATCTTAATTAATAAGTTAGTCTACACACCAACTTCAGCTAGCAGTATGACACAACTATGTTCTACACCCATAAAAGTAGTGCATGTCACGGTGGATATATATAGGATCGAACCTTTTCCATATTTTTCCTGTAAATCAAGCAATCGAAACCGGCCTTGTGCCATGATAAAAAAAATAGTAGGTCACATTTTCCCTCTGCTACACCTTCTAGAGCGTCGCCATGATCGATATGCTATGGCATCGTCCCTATCCTCGTCACTGTCCTTGGACCACTACTCACCTCCATGACGCCGGCCTCATTCTTCGTCATCTCTCCTCTACTCTAGTGGCTCGATCGATCCCTTGCTGGATCTGCCACTGCCCCTTTTAGAGCTCTTGCATTGGCCACTAACGAAACAAGCCCTCAGGGTGATCAGTAGAGAGAACAACTTTTGGCTGGAGTATGAAAATTATGTAAATTCAACTATGTACCATCATCTGCACTGGTAGAGGCTGGAGCTTTGTTCTCTTATCTGAAAAAATAAAAATTATGTAAATTGTGGGGCAAGATTTAGGGACTGAACTTTTTTAGAATGCTACTAAAAATTGGCTACTTTTCCCCCATAAGGTATAGGATCGTCTCCGTGTGATATATACATGTACACTCATTATGATGCGAGATAAGTATTAAAAGTTTTGGGGATAAATTTAGTACATACTACAAACTACAAATAAAACAAAATTCTTGATATTTACTTTCTTATTAATTTTCTAACATAATACACACATAAGAATTTAATACGTGCAATTAATCAATATGGACTGAAGTTATGTCAGCTCTTGTTGCATTTTTTTTACTAATACACAGATGATTTTTTAGACATGATCAAAATCGATTTTCGGTATGGTTTTTGTGTCATTTATAGGGCGTGGTTTTGCAACCGTTTTTTAGATGTGATCAAAATCGATTTATGGTATGGTTTTTGTGTCATTTGTAGGAGCGGTTTTGTAACCATCCTTAAAAATCAATTTTTAGGGATGGTTTTACTAAGTCAACCGTTCCGGATAATCGATTTTCAGGACAGTTAACACAGATTTGTACTCTTGTGTCCACGAGGATTCGTACTCATGACCCCTTGCCTCATATGAGCCCCTATATCACCACGCCATATAATAAAACTGAAGCATTACAGAACCATCCTAGAAACAAGATTTTTAAGGGGTGGTTGTACTAAGTCAACAGCTCCTGAAAAATGAATTTCAAGACATTTGATTAAAGTTTTCAGGAAATTGAATTACAAGTCTCCAAACATAGTTGTTCCCTTGGTATTGTTATATTCCTTATACCTGCCACTGGTATTATGGTGAAAATAGTTGGTGCCACTAGTTTTGCATTTGGCTCCTTAAAAAGTGGGCAACTATCTGACGACACATGTGCCTTACTCTCACAAATCTCACAAATTTGCTTTTTTTTAATCTGAAAGTGTAGAAAACAATAGTTAAATATTACATGTTGCTAAATTCTGTCAACCGCAAATCTATATTGCGACTGGACCGAAGATCTCACAGCTGACCATTCTTTGTTTCTATTGTACGCAAGTGTTCATTAAATGTTTTTCTCTATAGAAACTACTATTTATAGAAACCAAACTAATGGGCCTATTCGCCTGGTATTAAAGCCAGTTGATAAGCCGGCTAAAGCTGTTTTGTTGTAAGAGAAAAATATTGTAGATTCTAGCTGATAAGCCGTCTGATAAGTTCAAGCGAACAGACCGATTAAAAATGTTGAGTCTAATTGACATTCACCTTTTAAGAGTTTTTCTGTAGAAACTATGCATTAGGACGGGTCTTATGGTCTTAAGTGGCATATCATTCGATTCTACGGACACATATTGTGCAACTAGCAATCACCAGCTAGCCGGAAAAGGATTGATGGACACAACTTGCTGCCAACTTTGACGTGCGTGCCTGTTAGTTTTGCTGAGGCTAGCATAGAGATGGGAGCTTGCGCAAGCGTGCGAGCAGTCACCGGTGATGCAAGCGGCAAGAGTTAGCCAAGCAAAGGAACGAGACATATGCATATCCCAATCCAATTTCCCATGCATGCCCAATTAAGAGCTCATTTGGTGTGGCTCCCGCCACCGGCTTCTTCACAGGCTCCGAACACCAGAGTAGGTAGAGCCACACCAGATGCAGCAGCGAGGAGCGCTTCTGATCCTGAATGGGATTATGGGAGGAGCCGGAGCCCTTTCCGCAGGAGAAAGCCAGAGCCGGAAAATTATTCGTTTTGAGGGCTCTGGCTCCAATCGCCGAGCCGTGTGAGCGAAGTCTTCCTAAATGAGCCCTAGTAATAATTTTACATTGATGCTGACGTCGATATATATGTATATATCTATAATTATGTATACACATATACGTATCCTTCAGTTAAAGATGGATACACGGTAGACGGAGGTGGTTGTGAAATTGGGCATCGATGGTGTTGGCCTGGTGTATGGTACACGTATACGGTAGCCTAGCGTGATTGCATTGTACTTATATGTATACGGTAGCCTAGCGTGATTGCATTGTATCCTTTAATCCTTCCTTCCCGCCGTATGCGACGTTAGTAGCGTGTGTGAGCTTCTGGCATGGCTTGATGGCTGCTCATGGAAAACGACTTCTTCGATTTGTGTGGTGCTGAGCCGAGCACACAGATCGAGGTCCCCCGCTCGGCCGCATGCTCCAAAATCAATAATTAATAATCTACGCACAGGCCGTCTCGGCCTGTGTCCAGTCACACACGCGAACACATATATACATTGCACGTGTTTTTGAGTTTTGACACGCAAAAGATTCAAGTTCCCAGATTTTTTGAAAGCCTGGTTACCAAGGGCCTGGCTTGTTTGACATGGCTCTACTCCAGAACTTGAGTAACTTCAGCAAAAATTTCAGTCAAACACCCCAGCTCCAAAACTCCTTGGAGCTACCAACTCTATGGAGCTATAGTGCAAATATGGGTGGAGTTTTGGAGCACCTCTTTTGTAACTCCAGGACCACCTCTTTTGAACCTTCTCGTGGAGTTGGTGGGTAATTACCCACCAATGCCACTGGTTACACAAAAAAACGGTTCGTTCTTTTTCTCCGAGACTCCCCCGCGCCTGTTTTTCTCCGTCCTGCGCCTGTTTCCTCCAACGCCGACTATTCGCTTCTTCTCCCGAGCACGGGGGCCGCTAGGGTTTCGGTCGCCGCCACCCACACCGGAGGCCACCGTCCACCGACGCCGCCGGACGACGGAGCCCCTCCCGGTCGCCGTCAAT
This sequence comes from Miscanthus floridulus, assembly GCF_019320115.1. Classification (NCBI taxonomy): domain Eukaryota; kingdom Viridiplantae; phylum Streptophyta; class Magnoliopsida; order Poales; family Poaceae; genus Miscanthus; species Miscanthus floridulus. The sequence goes on along the minus strand of NC_089593.1, from coordinate 15,973,769 downwards.
CCGAACGCGAGCAAGCAGTGCGTGCCGACGAAGCTGGCCGTGCCCGTCACCAACATCGACATCCCCGCCCCCGCTGTGGACCCCGGCGGCCTCCTCGACGCGGGGGACGCGCGGATCTGCGCTCCTAGTGGAGGCCGCCCCAGGAAGCGCCCGTCACCAGCACCGGCATCCCCCGCCGACCGCAGAACAAGGTATTTTTTCAGTTTTGATTCAAAAATTGATTCACAGTATGATTAGAGGTTGGATTTGTGGGAGTGAACTGTGTCCTTTGCTGCAATCCTAGATTCACAGTAGATATTTTGCAATCCAAAATTTGTTGTCTGTACTACAAATATGGACAATACCATTTCAGTGAAGTAGATTAATGGCTTCTAATATGAAATTTGTGAGTTGGATAGATGCCTGAAATTGATTGGAACTCGGAGAACACTTGGGTGCTCTGTATGTTGTTTGCCGAATAAGTTGGAAAAGGAAATCGGTCAAACACACACTTGAATGCGCTTGGTTATGCTGAGGTTGAGAAAGGGTTCAAAGATAGGACTGGAATTGTGGCTACCAAAAGTCAGAATAAGAACAAATGGGACAAGTTGAAGGAAGATTTCAAGGCATGGAAGAAACTAATGCTGAGGCAAACAAGGACTGGTTGGGATCCTATAAAGAAGACTATTGCTATGAGAAAATTTTATGAAGTTCTAGATTGTGTGGTTGCCATGGCACAACATTTCTTGAGACCAACAGATCCTATTTTTCGTAATGTGCACAAGAGGATTAGGAATGACAAGAGAGCATATCCACACTTTAAGGACTGCATTGGTGCACTTGATGGAACCCATATTCGTGTGTCTTTATCACCTGAAGAACAAGTGAGATATATTGGTAAGACTGGAATTGCAACTCAAAATGTGCTTGCCGTTTGTGATTTTGATATGCGCTTCACCTATGTGGCTGCGGGTCAACCGGGTTCTTTGCATGACACAAGTGTATTGTACCATGCATTGGAAGCAGATGTAGATGTATTTCTTGTTCAAATTTGTATGCAGAAACTTATTTTGTTTTACATATATGTAGGCAAGTACTATGTTGTAGATGCGGGCTATCCTAATCATTCGGGGTACCTGGCTCCATACAAGGGTGAAAGATACCACTTACCCGAGTGGCATCGAGGTATGGAACCAAATACTCCAAAATAGAAGTTCAACCGTATACACTCATCTGTTCGTAATGTTATTGAGCGCTCATTTAGAGTATTAAAAATAAAATGGCGAATCCTTTACAAGATGCCTGGTTATTCAATGGTCACACAAAAGAAGATTGTTGCTGCTACCATGGTCCTACACAATTTCATACGTGAACATGCTAGTGTTGATGTGGACTTTGCTAATTTTGATAGAGATCCTACCAACATGCCTACTATTCCGGAAAGGTACAACAAGTATGTCGTGTCTCAACATGCCCCTGATGGATCAACTTTGGAATCAAGCTTTGTGACTATGGACACCTTTCGTGATAGTATGGCTACATCCATCGCCCTAGCATGGAACTAGTGCAATGATTATTGTAACAACCTTATTTTCGAACTATGAACTTATTTCATAATTTTAGTTCTAGGAAAATGACATGTAATTTATTATTATTTTGGACTTCACTGCATGTACTTTCATTTCATATTTGTGAGAAGTAGTTCAAGTCAAACTAGGGGCAAGAATGGCAATCTACCCTCAAACTCCTCTTTTCTGGAGCTGGGGATACCCTCCCAGCCAAACACCTCCATCAGATAGCTCCAACTCCACCCAGAGCTGGCTCCACCTAGAGTTCTAGAGTGGAGCAGCTCCACCCAGAGTTGGAGTCATACCAAACAGGGCCTAACTCTAGGTATGTACTATAGTGCACACGTAGCGGAGGTGATCGAACTGCTTTGAAATCAACACATGCAACACGCTGTGGGCTGGGGAGCAGTTCCTCTAGGTGTCATTGACATATGGATACACGCGTCATAGGCCCTATGTGTCAGTGATAGAAGAGTGAGGCAAATCAGGTGATCCCTTGTTCCAAAGGAAGTGGATAAATTATTGGTAGGTTTTATAAATGTCCATGCAACCCGAGCCCGTTGGCCCGGCACGAGGCCCATTTTTTGGCCCGGCCCAAACCCGGCTCGAAGGAGCAGGCCATGCCTGGGCCAGCACGGCATGGCCCGCTCCCCAAAGGGTAGGCCCGGCCTACCCATGACTATATGCCAAAGGCAGACGGCCCAGCCCACCGCGTCCCCCCTCAGCCCCACGCCCCGCCCATCATATATAAGTAGTAGTGCGGCAGCGGCTCCCCCACCCCCCTCAACCCTAACCCTAATCCTCATTCCGCCACGCCGCTCGTTGCTCTCTCAATCTCTCTCGCCCGCCACATCCACCAGGGGCAAACACAAATCGGAGCTCTCGTCGTCGGTGGCCCCAACTCCGGTGATCTTGATCCACCTACCGCCGCTCCCCCATCTCACCCTGTCTCTATAACACCCCCGGTGTTATGAGCTTGCTTAGCACCGAGATTGAAGCTCGAGAGAGATTAGCCAAACAAGTTTCTCGGGTTTTAAAATTTATAACACGCATGAAATAATTGTTGGTTGAAGTTAACAAGGTTGTTAAGTTCAAATTGAACCCTGTCTTTTCTAAAGTCTGAAAGGGGTAGTAGACAATGCCATTTTGGCGTTTAAATTCTAACTAAAATGTTTAAATACTAGCTTCGTATTCTTGCATTGTTTCTAAGTAAGCTCTTGGGCATGGGGTAGGTCGTAGTTGTGTTGGGTGTCGTGTTGCTCCCTGAAAAATTCCTCAAACTTCATTGGAATGCGCTATAAACCATGTTGTTGGCGCTCTGTTTGTGAACCGACACTCCAGTGATGAGCCCATGTTGGCATCCTTTTATCTCCCTCTATGTTTGCTCTATGGTCATGACGATTGCTTCGCTAGATGGCTGGCAGTGTTGGCTCTGGGTTAGTGAAATTGGTTGAGTTTCAATCGAGGTAACCAATAGTCTTTGCTTCGCTTTAAAATGCGTGCACAGCACTGAGTGCAGCCACTCGGCCTAAGTCCGTGGTCACCGCACGCGTGGACACTGCGGGCGTCAGTCTCACGACGTGGTCGGGTCACAGCCGTAGGCCAGCTCGTGTGCCCAGATGGTGTCGCGCAGCGCCTTGGCCTAGCGTTGGCCGGTCCCAGCTAGCCACAGTCTGGCTCCCGCTGTGCCATGCGCTGGGCCGAGCTAAGACTGTGGCTACCATCGCTCAGTCAACATGACATCCGCCCCACCCTTCTATTCACCTACAACGTTGTGCCCTTGGTGTATGCCACTGCCGCCATGTCTGGTCGTTGGCCCCGGTCATAGTGGCGATGGGATGCCCCGCTACCTCGCCTTGCCCCCGCTAGCCGACGCCGGTGAGCCCCGCTCGGGTTTTGCTGCTCCATTAAAACACATTACGCCAAGCCCCATGAACCGCCACCTGTGCGCACGTGTTCGTGCTACCGCCATTGAATGGAGCCACCCCGTCTTAATCTGCTCGCCCTCGCTCGGGTGCCCTCTCCACGGCATGACCACGGCTAGAGCTCTGCCTTTTCGCCCTCCAATTCACCTAGATCGGGGCTTTATAGTTCGATTCCTCACACCAGTAAGTGGCATAAGAAGTCAACTGGGCGCCCCATCTTCCCCATGCTCCGCTAAGCGCTACCGACTGCTAATTTAGCGTTTCGCTCTTCGCCGATCAAAACGCCGCCATGCCAAGAAGTTTGTGGGTAAGGCTCATAGGGTTAATAGCAGTTCAATTGCTCGTAACCCCAAACTCACCTTGACTCCCTCCATCCGGTGCTCATGCTATTTTGGCCAGGGTGCTCATCGACAGTGGGGTGATGCGTTGATGTCCATCAAGGAGCGCCGCCGCCCCGCTCGGTCTCATGTGGCCAGCTCTACTCGGGTCGCCACTGACTGGACCATCACCTCGGACGAGCTCGCTGTAAGCTCCTTATGCTCACCCGCTTACTCGTTAGTCTTCTAGCTGCTCTAGCTCATTGAAATATTCACACCGCCGCTATGGATAGCCGCTCGTCGCTGTAGTTCGCATCAGTGTCCCTCTGAGTCCCTAAATGCCACCCATCCTTGCGCGTTTAGCCATAGATGATGGTCGGTCCCTTACTTCCGTCGTAGCGAGCCTAGTTTTCCCAGCGTAACGCCTCATGCCATTGGCCACCACGCTGGCATGCGCGGGGATCCTAGAGGTCTCCTGGTGGTAAAGGTGAGAACATCCAAGGGCTTGTTTGCAAAACCGCTGTAGGTAGGAATAGTGTGCATAGTAGTCATGTTATTATCTAAAAGCTCGGGGGCTTTTCTACGAAGCAACCGTCGCCCGCGGGCTCCCCTGACCTTGGGCCGTGATGGGCCATCGCGGTGCGTGCATAGCCGCACCCCGCGCTGGGCTGATGGGCCGAATTGATTGCCACTGGCCCTTTCTTTTCCTAAAGAGTTTTCTAATTTAGTTTCTAAGGCTAACTTGTAAATTCAATATAAATTTGTATAGTTGACCAAAAATTATGAAACTAATTTTGTTAGGTTTCTAAAATCATGATCTATCTGCTAGTATATTTTGTTCACATAGTTTCATAGTATTTTCAGTAGTTATCTACTTAAATTGAGATGCTTAATATTGTTAAGATATAAACTTGTAGGAATTTTGTAATAAATTGGTGAAAGTGTTGGCTCTAAAAATTTCACAGTAAATTCCTAATATTATTAGGTGCTCACTATAATTTTTGTAGCTCCATAATAATTAGTTTGCTAAGATAGCTAATGGGCCTTAGCTTGAATATATATTAAATCAATGAAATGAAGTAAAGAAACACCTTGGGATTGTAGAACTAAAGCGCTTGCCGGGAAACAACGCCTTATGCAACAACGTGGATACGTAGCCTAGTATGTTAATCATTAGAGCTAGCTCATAGCTTGAGAGACATAATCGTATTTTAAGAGTTGTAGTTACCATTGATTAATTGTGTCTCTGCGTTGCATCCACGTATATCATAATAGGAACAATGATGGATTATAGAGTCATCTGGAGTAGCAAAAAAGATGGTGCCTTGATGGTTGTGTCACCATGATGGAGTGCTAACCTTTGGTTATATCTTACACAGGCAAACCCCGGTGCATAACCCCTATTATTCTGCACTTTAGTTTATGCTTGTGCATTAAGTTTAAAGGAGTTGAATGAAATCCACTTGCATAAATATATCCTTATCCTATGAGTCTTACTAGTATGATAGGATCATGTAGATTGCTATGCTATAGGATTTCGGTAGAAGTCGAGTGATTACTTGTTACGAGAGATAGGAAAATATATTATTGTTACTATTATCATCACATGGAATGTGAATGGATAATAATTGGGGACCAGGTGGAACTATACTTTGGATTTGAAATTGGATTGTGTTGGGCAATCGAGCAAGGCTCTGGTTGTATTTGTTCCGCCTATGTCGATTGAGGACTGTCCATTGCTGTGGATGGTAGTTAGGTCACAGACTTATTATCCTGAGCGCATACTTGTTTATGAGAGTGGGAAGGCTCGTTACGCTCTTGTCATGGGTTTTGGCTCTTTCCGGACCAACTTTTAGGGGTGGGTATTAGGTGGAGGTCTAAGCACCATACTGAGACCGAGTCTCAGGTGTTGGGGGCTTGGAGTCTAAGTTTGGACAGGGACCTAGACCCTTTGACAGGAGTGGAACAGGTTGGTCTTGTTTGTGCCTAGGGTACAAGCGAGGCGTGTGTTTCAGGGTACCCAGCTGGGATACATTGATTCATGAATCGCCGTTTTTGTGAGATGGTACGACTTATCTATGGTCTAGCACCGTAGTAAGAACTAAAATATGAAAGATGGTAAAATGGTTCTGATTGCTTACCACATACTTGAAAGTAGTATAGGTGCTTACATAGAATGGTTAGTTAATGATCTAATGATGACTACTAATAAAATTGAATATAAGGACGCACGTTTAGTAATGCTTCATGTAGATGCAATAACCCACAAGCCAGATAGCCTTTCATATCCTTGGAGTCTTTTATTTTTCTCATGTTAGGTAAGTCTTGCTGAGTACAATCGAGTACTCAGGGTTTTATTTCCCCTGTTGTAGGTGACCGGTGGATACATAGATCTAACTCTTGTGTGTGGAAACCTCCTGGTGGACTCAGAGAGGATTCCTTTCATGCTACGACCATAGTGTTTATTTGTAACCCTCACTAAAAGTTTTTAGAAGAAAAGTTTTATGATCTGTCATCATATCTGGTTTATAAATGTTCACTATGTTAATGATTCACCATTAACCTTTATTTTCGCTGTAACTCTGATCATATGTTGTTCTCCGCTACAAGATAAAAATGTGAACCTAAAATGTATAAACTCTTTTACATTTAAAGCTATCTTAATTCTGTTGTTGCATTAAACTTGTTTAAGTACTCTAATGTTGTAATAAAGTGATGTAAGAAATGATTAAGAATATTGTAAGCTTTATTCTCTTATTTATGATCCTGATGGAAGAATGTGGATTTTTTTAGTTCTCCCTTGCGGTGTGCTCGACGGAACGGCGTGATTTAGTGCACTCTCTTGGGTATTTAGTGTCTAATGGAAGACAAGTACTCTTGGGAGGGCATTAGATTAGGTGGTTCTGCCATAGTCTCCTCCCTTCTCTCCCTATCTTCCCTCTCGCTCTTGGTGAACTATGTGAGCTTGTGTTCCCATCTAGTCCCTCCTCCGCCGTTTGCTTTCAATTCTAATCGGTGTCTGTCTGTCCTCTGGGTAGCCCTCGTCATCTCCGACACCGGGCTCCGGTTGTGCAGGTGACTCCATGAACCCTAACCCTAGATCTATGCCTCTGTTTGACTGTTTGTCTCTCACTCTCTTGTCTCCTTTCTCCTTTGCGTAGGTCGGTTGCTGATGTCGCGTCTTCCTCCTCTGGCATAGACATAGCTAGGCGGCCGGGCGCATAGTTGAGGAACGGTGCTGGAGATTAGCCATCCGCGATCGAGGTCGCCATGGTGTAGGTGGATGATGACAATGTCATCTATCCACTCACCATCAATGATGACCATAGAGCGGTAGGGCTGGTCCCCGATGATGTCGACGACATCCGTGAGGACGCTGCTGCGTTGCTCGGTATCGATGTCGGTAGCAGCTCTGCTTCGATCGATCTCGACGCTGGCGATGGTGGTGGAGGGGCCGCAACGACGAAAGGGCTCCCGATCGACTCCACCAGCACAGATGGTACCTCATCTATTGGCAAGCATAAATCTGGTGTCTAGGTTGATTTTGAAGAGATATGTGAGATTGTGAATGGTAACTCAGTTCGAATTGCTGCTATCTATAGAATATGTAAGAGTAGATTGTCTGCTAGATCTACTGTTGGCACCGGTCATTTGATTAGGCCCTAGAAATCTTGTAGGAAAAAGACTGATCACGCTGCTAGGGTCCAGTCTAGGCTTGCTTTGAATCCTGATGGTTTGCATAACTGGGTGTATGATCCTGCTGTTGCTCAGACTAAGTTGTGTCGGTTGATTGCTAGGCTTGACCTTCCATTAGGCATAGGTGAGACACAGTCCTAGGAGGACTACGTTGCTTGTGCTCATAACCCTAGGTTTGTTAAGGTTTCTAGATAGACCACCACTAGAGATCTTAGTAAACTGTTTACTGAACGCCATGATGTGCTTAAGAATTATGTGTTGCCTGCTGCTGCTTCTGTTGCTTTAACTTCAGACATTTGGTTAGGTAATGCTAAGGAGGACTATATTGGTGTTGTTGCTCATTATGTGAATGCTGATTGGGAGTTACAAAAAATGGTTATTGATTTTCGGCTGATTGAGGTTAAACATTCTTGTGAAAACATTGCTGAAAGAATTGCTGCTGTTGTTGAGGAGTTTTGTCTGATTGACAAGATATTCTCTGTCACTCTAAACAATGCTTCTTCTAATGCTAAGGCTATGAAGACTTTGACACCTCTGTTTACTGGTTACCTGGGATCTGATCATGCACCTACACCTTCTAATCCTAATAAGCGTAAGTATAGTCTTGTGCATCAATGTTGTGCTTGTCATATCATTAATCTTATTGTAAAATTTGGATTAAAGAGGTTGAAACCTTTTATAGAAGATTTTAGAGCTGCAATTAACTTCTTAAATTTCTCTAATCAAAGAATTGCACTGTTCAAGGAATACTGTAATGCTAAGAGTGTTAGACCTAGAAAATGTGGCTTGGATATAGATGTTAGATGGAATTCTACTTA